>NW_027202708.1:0-171008 GCF_024711535.1 Dipodomys merriami
AGGAAGATATCTGAGGACTTCCTAAACAGTTTATGGAAACCTTGACTGAGAAGCACCATGCAAATGGAGCCTTTTTTTCCCAAAAGAGTTGAAAGAGAAGATTTAGAGAGGTTGATGGGGAAAGTGATTCTACTTCATGAAGCTCTCATCACTAGAGTGGAATAGCATCTCCTTGGGTCCAAGTCTCTGGGGAGTGACTAAGTGCAGAACCCTGAAGTCTGACAGTTAACTCTATGATTCCATCCAAATGTGGCACTAGTTTCTGTTAGGATTTTTTCTTATTCCCCAGTGAAACCATCAGTCATGATAAGACTTACTTTCACCAAAACTTGAACAACAGTTCCCTTCTTTCCTCTTCTATAAATGTAAGGCCTGCCAAGGATACTTTTGACAGTCATGTTAATGTTTCTTGTTTTCTCTCTTCATTGACACACTAATAGTGATGATGATACTTAAAAAACAGTAATCAGGATTTATCAAAGCTTTCAGTCAAAGGAAGAAAAGATGCCACGTTTGAGGCTGTCTTGAGTTCTGGCAGAAATAATATTTTTGTTCTTGACTTCTGTGCTTCATCAAAGAGGTGGTTTGGCAGCTGGATGAAGTCTCAGTGAAGGAAGAATAAAGAGAATGAAGGCTCAGTGAGTGAATGAAGGCCCAGAGAAAGATGAATCCACATGAAACATAAAAATGCCTGCAAATGGGGCTGGGAAGGTGGCTCAGTGGTAGAGCGCTTGCCTTGCATGCATGAGGCCCTGGGTTCAATTCCTCAGCTCCACATAAGAAAAAAAAGCTGGAAGTGGTGCTGTGGCTCAAGTGGTAGAACGCTAGCCTTGAGCTGAAGAACTGAGGGACAGTGCCCAGGCCCAGAGTTCAGGCGCCATGACTGGACTCCAAAAAAGATGCCTGCAAATGTCTGACAATCTCTTGTTAAAAGAGAAATATACACTCAGGATTGGGATGACTACAAGACAAAAGATGCATTTTTCACTCTTGGTGAAGATTTGGAATTGAACAACAGAAGCTGTCCACAGGACTGGACAGGACCTAAGAATTGGCACAGTGCCATCTGGAAGATTTCACAATGGGGCAATCAAACTTCAGTCTGATGAAAAGGGAGGAGTTGTGATGACTGTGTTTAATCATAGCCCAGTGACAACAACAGCTTATAAATAAGAAATTCAAGGAAATAAAGCATGTTAACTGTGAATTGGTGCCTTCTAGGTTCTGGAAAGTTTTGTGGCTTGCTTTCTCTTTCATTATCTCCCAACCCAGAAATAATTGATCTGATTCTGTTCCCTGTCCACAGTGAAATTTTATTTGATTGGATCCTGTTTTCTAAAGGAGAGGGAAGTCTATACAGTACAGAGATTTTGAATTTATCAAAGAAGAATGCACATCCTTAACAGTGGACATGATGATGCTTAGCTCTTAGGCTTAAGAATGTGTCACTTCTGATGCATAGTTTCAACCCAATGAATGTAAGTACATTCTAACAAACTTGAAGCTGATTTAGAAATATTCCAGGCATCCTTCTAATTTGGGAGATAGCTAAGGAGAAATAACATGACACTCCCTGATTGCAGACTTCAAAAGAAGCTGGGTGTCACAGTGTATTACCATAGATCCAGATATGCCCAGATTTTTTAAGAGAGTGAGAATAATCCCTTGAATTTGAGACCTTCTTGGGCAATATAGAAAAGGCCATATCTCAATGCAGCTTATAAAATTAACCCCCCAAAATCAATGGCTTTTCTGTATGCCAACAATGAGAAAAGTGTGGCTAAAATTAGGAAAGCAATTCCATTTGTAATAGCCCCACAAAAAATAAAATACCTAGGAATTAACTTAACCAAAGAAGTGAAGGACCTCTATGATGAAAACTTTAAAATCTTGAAAAAGGAAATCAAAACAGAATTTAGAAAATGGCAAAACCTCCCATGCTCCTGGATTGGAAAGATTAACATCGTGAAAATGGCAATACTTCCCAAGGCTATCCACAAATTCAATGCAATACCTATCAAAATTCCAACCTCATTCTTCAAGGAAATAGAAGAGGCAATCCAAAAATTTATATGGAACAATAAAAGACCCTGAATAGCAAAAACGATCCTCAACGGAAAGATCACTGCTGGAGGAACAGCAATGCCAAATTTCAAACTCTACTATAAAGCCATAGTAATCAAAACAGCTTGGTATTGGCATAAGAACAGACCTCCGGACCAATGGAATAGAATTGAAACCCAGAAATGAACCTACAGACCTATAGCCATCTAATCTTCGATAAGGAAGCTAAAACAATAGAATGGAAGAAAGACAGCCTCTTCAGTAAATGGTGCTGGCAAAATTGGTTAACTAGTTGTAGAAAACTAAAGGTAGATCCTTATATATCACCTTGCAACAGAGTCAACTCCGAATGGATCAAAGACCTCGAAGTCAAAGCAGAAACTCTGAAAACATTACAGGATGGAATAGAAGAAAGCCTAGGTCTCCTTGGCTCAGGCCGAAATTTTCTGAATAGAGACCCGGAAACACAACAAATCAAAGAAAGGGTGGACAAATGGGATTGCATAAAGTTGCAAAGCTTCTGCATGGCAAAGGACATACCTAGCAAGATCAATAGAAAGCCCACGGATTGGGAGAAGATCTTCACTCGCCATAAAACGGACAAGGGTCTCATATCTAAAATATACTTGGAACTTAAAAAATTAAATCCCCCAACAACAAATCCTCAAAGAAACAACTGACCAATAAAAAAGTGGGCTAAAGACTTGAAGAGAAACTTCTCTGAAGAAGAAAGAAGGATGGCCAATAGACACATCAAGAAATGCTCAACATCCATAGCCATAAAAGAAATGCAAATCAAAACAACATTGAGATACCACCTCACTGCAGTTAGAATGGCAAAAATCAAGAACTCTAACAACAACAGATGCTGGAGGGAATGTGGACAGAAGGGAACCTTACTTCATTGTTGGTGGGAATGTAAACTTGTTCAACCACTTTGGTAAGCAATATTGAGGTTCCTCAAAAGACGTCACATAGAGCTCCCCTATGACGCAGTAATTCCGCTTTTGGGCATTTACCCAAATGTTTGCAAACAAGACCACACTAAAGCTACCGGCACAACTATGTTTATTGCAGCATTACTTTCCATAGCTAAGATCTGGAACCAACCCAGATGCCCCTCAGTAGATGAATGGATCAAGAAAATGTGGTATACATACAAAATGGAATTCTATGCCTCCATCAGAAAGAATGACATTGCCCCATTTATTAGGAAATGGAAAGACTTGGAAAAAATTATATTAAGTGAAGTAAACCAGGCCCAAATAAACATAGGTCCCATGGTTTCCCTTATATCTAATATATGTATGAGTCAAGCAGAATAAGTCAGATAATGTGTTGTTAGGAAAATGAACCCTTAGATATGTATTTTAATGTTTTTTTTCTTTCATGCATTTGTTTCTAATGCATTTATAAGATTATCTCTTTGTTGCTTTGTATGTCTCTCCCCCACAGTATAACCCCTGCTTTCATTATATTTGATGTCAGTATAAGCTGTGGAGGAGATGGGGAAAAACAAGTCGTTTAAGGATACAGGTGGACCTGTTGCAACCATGAGAATTACAAGTTGTCATCTTGAAAATGAGCTTTACATCATTGGTGTGTGTGTGGGGGGAGGATTACGTGGGGGGTGGGGAGGATGCTGGGAAGGGATGTGGAGGGTAAACACATGAGGAGGCTGCAATGCTCGATAGGTAATGTACGCATTGTCCTGCCCATGTAATTGTAACCCCTCTGTACAGTATGTTCACAAAAAATTAAATTTAAATAAAAAAAGAAAAGCCCATATCTCAGAAATATGCAAAGAAAACTACAAAATATCATGAGGTAAAAACAAATGAACTTCAAACTAATACACATTCTCTACAATGAATACTCTTCATCTAAGGCAACAAATAATGTAATAGAAATATTTGTTTGAGAGAAAGAAAGTGAAGGAGAGATGAAAGGAGGGAGAAAATGAGTGGGAAGAAAAGGGAGAGGTAAAGATAAAAGGAATAAGGGAAGAGGAGAAATAAACAAGAAAGAGGTAGGGAGAGGGAGAAGTCACCAAAGAGACATAGACAACATCGTTCTGACACAAACGGATCCTTGGTGCATCCTAGCACAGAAGAAAACCCCTCTTGTTGTCCACAGCCAAAGGTGGAATTTTTCCACCCAATTCTGAAAGAGCTGAGGATTTTTTGAGAGCTCAGGATGCAAACGCAAGATAGAGCACTCAGAACATGAAGTTCTGAGTGCTCTACTCCTTCCCCAAAGAGAAAAGCCACCAAAAAGAAATTGACAGCATCTTTCTGTCACAGGCAGCTCTTGTATGCATCCTAGTACCAAGGAAAGGCATCTTCTGGTCCATAGCCACAGGTCTAATTTTTCATTCACCCAATTCTAGGTCGGCTGATGAGTGATTGTGAGATAAGGACACATGCCCTATTTTGTTTTGAATTCCTATGAGTTCTCAGATCCTAAAAGTTCTGGTCAGTAACTCTAGACTACATATCCAGGGGACCTCAGACTTTTCTTTCCTGACTTTATCCATTTGATTGTGGAATAAATCATTTTTCTCCCTCCCTCATATCTAAGAAAATATGCTTGCCTCTTAAAGGTTTATTATTATATTTGATCTGTTACATATAACATGACTGGGAAGGATTGAATAGGAAACTTTCATGCCTGATAATCAGTAAAGTAGTGTATAGCTTCTGCATACCCCTTTTGTGGAACTGAGCTATTCCTCTTAAAAATTTGACGATTGTGAGTCCAAGCTCGAGCTTGCAATAAATGGCTCTCATGTACTTGCATCGGATTCAACTCCTTGGTGGTCTTTGGGATTCTGTGGCCTGGCCCAACATATTGCTGGGGGCTCATCCAGGATCCTCCAGACCCCAGAACCCCGATCCAGATAGTCAGACCCCAATCGGTGAGTTTTATTGTCTTCTTTGTCTCATCTGGTCTCTTGATTGTTTTGTTTTGGGGCCCAAAATTTGAATCTGCACAGGTTGGCATAAGACTCAGGTGGACACGCTGGTAACATCACTGACCGAGGATCTTGGAAGATGTTCCAGACCCCCTCGAGGGCAAGGGACGACTTGCTTCATGTGCACACCCTCATCTGAGTTCCTAGAGGGAAAGGGACGAGTTCCCTCATTCCCTTAAAACCTGGATGGATGTGGAAACCCCTCATCTGAAGGGAAGGGGATGTGCAGTCCCCTTATTCTCCTGAAAACTCTAATGAGGCAAGGTGGGTCACTCCCACAGATTGATGTGGGGCTGATGTCCCCTTTTGTTGTTTTCAGTGTGTGTATCCAGTTGATGGGAGAAATTTGTGGCTGTGTGTCTGTTACTTTTGGGTCTACCTGTTGCTTACTATTTTCTGTTCTTTGTTTAAGGGACGACATGGGACAGACTCTGACCGCCCCCTTTCCCTCCTGACTGACCATTTCAAGGGTGTAAAAGAAAGAGCATACAATTTGAGTGTGGAAATTAAAAAAGGAAAAACTAATTACTTGCTGCCAGTCGGAATGGGCCACCTTTGACATGGGGTGGCCAGCTGAAGGGACCTTCGACTTACCAACCATATTCAGAGTCAAGGGGTTGATTTTTGTTCCAGGACCACATGGCCATTCGGACCAGATACCATATATATTGGTGTGGCAAGACTTGCTAGAAAACCCACCCCCTTGGCTAACCCTGCTGGTTCTGCTTTGGTAACTTGCTTCTTTGTCAATTATGAAACTGCCACTGACCACCTGCAAGTGGCCCCAGCAAGATCTTAGCCTCAGGCCTTGGTTCAGAGGGTCTGAGCATGGGGGAGAACCTGTCAATCTGAGGGAATGGATGATAGGGACTTCTTTCCCTTGCCCCAAGATGATTGGGATTTCTCCTCTGCCTTGGAAGGCCCCTGGGCCAATGTTTGCAGGAATCTAAAAGAAAAATCCTCTGGAGGTGAGTAGAGGGGGTTCAAGTCTCCTGGTAAATGGATTTGAGTCCCACTTGTGAATGGTGGTGAGATGATTCCCCATTCACTGAGACCTGATTTTGTCTTTGTAGCCACTAGTCTGTCTTGTTTACTTTGGAGTGTTTTCTGTTATATGTTTTTTTGAGGTAGAGAAGTTCTGGGTGAGAGTGGCAGGCTCATGCAGCAGACTCTGGATTCAGCTTGCTCAGTGGGAGAGCATAGAGTTTTGGTAGAGATGAGTTGGGGGCTCATTATTCCCCAACTCTGCCTTCGGTTTTTGTGTTGTTTTGTCTTGTTTTAGAATGGATACCAGTTTTAAATTTGGATCCTTGGTGTTTGTGTTTATTTGTGTTTTCTTATTTACTTGAACATCTCTGAGGGGAATAAAAGTTCCAGTCTCGGGCTGAGCCTGCTAAGTTTCCCTCCTTGATTTACAGCAGTCAAGAGGTGGGGCATGGAAAAGCTTTAGGCTGCATTTTCTCCCTGTGGTGGCTGTCCAGTGTAGAAGACTTTGTGCCTGGTTTGGACTTTGAACTGGTCCTGATAGTGTAACCATTTATAAAGTGCTCTTGTCTAAAATTGGGTAATAGAATCAGGCCAGTTTAGTTTCAGGTGACCCCCCCAGCCCCATCCCACAGCCTTCCTCCAACCGAAGGTACTTAAAAGGCCAATTGGTAAAATACCTGGCTCAACAAGCAAGCCCTGAAAAAGCATAGCCAAGAAAAAGTGCTTTGTTAGGGCTGGGAAGGTGGGTCAGTGGTAGAGTGCTTGCCATGCATGCATGAGGCCCTGGGTTCTCTTCCTCAGCATGACATAAGCACAAAGAAAAAAAAAGCCAGAAGTGGTGCTGTGGCACAAGTGGTAGAGTGCTCGCCTTGAACTGAAGAGCTAAGGGACAGCACCCAGGCCCAGAGTTAAGGCCCCACGGCCAGACCCTCCACCCCAAAAAAAGAAAAGAGTGCTTTGTTAAAGTCTTATCTTAAATTTTTGTCATCTGTAACTGTAAGATTGGTGAAAAAAAATCTCTTGCCACTGAATTTCAGAAAATGTACATGCAACTGATTTTCATTTTTGCATGCATTAAGATCTGTGTGTGGGGGCTGGGAAGGTGGCTCAGTGTTAGAACACTTGCCTTGCATGCCTGAAGCCCTGGGTTCGATTCCTCAATACCACATAAGCAAAAAGAAAAAGCTGGAAGTGGCGCTGTGTCTCAAGTGGTAGAGCGCTAGCCTAGAACTGAAGAGATGAGGGAAAGCAACCAGGCCCAGAGTTCAGGCCCCACAACCAGACCAAAAAAAAAAAAAAAAGGTCTGTGTGTGTTTTGTATGTGTGTGAACATGTTCAAGATTAAAAACTGTCAACATGTGGTAAAAAAATTGTGTGAGTTTAAGTTTGAAATTCAAAAGGTTATGAGGTTTGGACATTACCAAAAATTTTAAAGAATTATCACATAGTGGAGCTTGGAAGGTGGCTCAGTGGTAGAGTGCTTGCCTTGCATGCTTGAGGCCCTGAGTTCTATTCCTCAGCACCACATAAGCAAAAAGAAAAAAGCTGGAAGTGGTGCAGTGGCTCAAGTGGTAGAACACTAGCCTTGAGCTGAAGAGCTGAGGGACAGCGCCGAGGCCCAGAGTTCAGGCCCCACGACTGGACCCAACCCCCCCCCCCACACACACACACACAAAGAATTATCACATTTTTGGAAAAGGCTTTTTTTAAGGATTCTTTAATTTGAAAATTAGAAAATCTGGTATTTTAAAATACATAAGGCTGGGCTGGGAAGATGGCTCAGTGGTAGAGCGCTTGCCTTGCATGCCAGAGGCCCTGTGTTCAATTCCTCAGCACCAAATAAGCAAAATGAAAAAAGCCAGAAGTGTAACTGTGGCTCAAGTGGTAGAATCCTAGCCTTGAGCTGAAGAGTTCAGGGACAGCGCCTAGGTCCAGAGTTCAGGCCCCACAACTAGACCCCAAAATTTTTTTTTAAATTTTAATTTTAATTTTTTGTGAACATACTGTACAGAGAGGTTACAATTACATGGGCAAGATAATGAGTACATTTCTTATCAAGCATTGCTGCCTCCTCTTTTGTTTACCCTTCACATCCATTCCCAGCCTCCCCCCTGCCCCCACACCCAACCCCCCCCCCCGGCCCACAGCAACGTTGTAAAGTTCATTTTCGACATGGCAACTTGTACTTCTCATAGTTGCAATGGGTCCACCTGTATCCTTAAATGACTTATTTTTCCCCATCTCCTCCACAAATTATACCAACATCAAATATAGTGAAATCAGGGGTTATACTGTGGGGGAAGGACATACAAAGCAACAAAGAAATAATCTTATAAATGAGTTAGAAACAAATGCATGAAAGAAAAAAAACATTTAAATACATATCTAAGGGTTCATTTTCCTCACATCACATCTGAACTTTTCTGCTTGACTCATACATATACTAGATATTGCAAATAAGAGAAACCATGAGACCTATGTTTCTTTGGGCTTGGCTTACTTCACTTAATATAATTTTTTCCAAGTTTTTCCATTTCCTAACAAATGGGGAAATGTCATTCCTTCTGATGGAGGCATAGAATTCCATTGTGCATATATACCACATTTTCTTGATCCATTCATCTACTGAGGGGCATCTGGGTTGGTTCCAGATCTTAGCTATGGAAAATAATGCCGCAATAAACATAGTTGTGCTGGTAGCTTTAGTGTGGTCTTGTTTGTAAACATTTGGGTAAATGCCCAAAAGTGGGATTGCTGGGTCATAGGGGAGCTCTATGTGGAGTCTTTTGTGGAAACTCAATATTGCTTTCCAAAGTGGTTGAACAAGTTTACACTCCCACGAACAATGCAGTAAGATTCCCTTAGAGAAGTCATTCTTAAAGAGAAAACAACAATGAGAAATGTAGAAAAGGAGATCTCATTTTCTTTTAACTAGTAGTATACACTTAGGAGGAAAATTGGAGTATGCTAGGGCTGCTATCCTCTGATCAAGACAATTTCTTATCAGTGGTGCTGGTCATAGAGTGAGATTCAGGATCAAAGTATTAAGAGAACATATATGAATAATTTGAATAAATATTTCCTTGAGAAAAATCTGAAAAACAGAAAAACTTCATTTTCCTTTGTAAAATGTCAGTACTAATTTCTTAATTACTGTATTGAGAAGAAAAGTATATATTCTGCATAAAACAATGCTTTGATGTTTAGAAATCTTGTAAGTGTTAGAATGAGAGAAAACATCATTACATTAAGGAACTTATGGATCTCATTTTTGTTTTTGTCTATTTTTCTATAATTCATTTTAGATGTCCAAGAAATGAAGGATATGTTTAGCACCTGTCAGGAAAGTCACAATAAATATTTATCTGAAGTAGCAGGCATGAATAGTAACAAAGGGGAGGAAAAAGTGAGACTTATAAGAAATTTTAATTTGAGCTCAAAACAGAAGTCAAAACTGATTAAGAATAATGGGAACTCCTTAGGGATGAGGACAGAAAAGGTCACGGTATATCAGAACATGAGTGTTTTCAGTGATCCTGGTAAGATGTGTGCTGCATATGGTCCTCGTGTGTCTTCTGTAGTTGAAGAATATAAACAATGTGAAATGTCTTTTGCCCAGATGACACACCTTATTGTCGCTCAGAGAACACCCACAGGAGAGAAACTTTATGAATGTAACATTTGTGGAAAGTCTTTTACCTGGAAGAAACACCTTACTGTCCACCAGAGAAATTACACAGGAAACAAACCATATGAATGTAATGTGTGTGTAAAGTCTTTCACCCTGAAGATACACCTTAATATCCACCAGAGAACACACACTGGAGAGAAACCTTATGACTGTAACATGTGTGGAAAGTTTTTCACCCAAAAGCTCCACCTTACTCTCCACCAGAGAACACACACAAGAGAGAAAGTATATGAATGTAAACTATGTGGAAAGTCTTTCACCCATAACGCATACCTTAATGTCCACCAGAGAACACACACAAGAGAGAAAACTTTTGAATGTAACATGTGTGAAAAGTCATTCACCCAGAAGTCACAGATTACTGGCCACCAGAGAACACACATAGGGGATAAACCTTATCAATGTAACATGTGTGGAACATGTTTCACTTAGAAGTCAAACCTCACTGTACACCAGAGAACACACACAGGAAAGAAACTTTATGAATGTAACATGTGTGGAAAGTCTTTCACCCAGAAGTCACACCTTACTGTCCACCAGAGAACACACACAGGAGAGAAACCTTATGAATGTAGCGTATGTGGGAAGTCTTTCATTAGCTTACTGTCTACCAGAGAACACACACAGGAGGGAAATTTATGAATGTAGCAGGTGTGGAAAGTCTTTCACCTGTAACAGAAACCTTACACTTCACCAGAGAACACACACAGGAGAGAGACCTTATGAATATAATATGTGTGGAAAGTCTTTCAGCCAAGATCAACCCTCACTGTCCATCAGAGAACACACACAAGAAAGAAACCTTATGAATGTCATATGTGTGGAAAGTCTTTCACCCAGAAGCTATACCTTACTGTCCACCAGAGAGCACACACAAGGGAGAAATTTTAAGAATGTAATTTTTTGGAAAGTTTTTCACCCAGAACATACACCTTTCTGTTCATTAGAAAAAACCCACCAGAGAGAAATATTATGTATGTAGCAGGCATGGAAATTGTTTCACCTGGAAGTCACACCTTAACATCCATCACAGAACACAAGGAGAGAAACCTTATGAATGCAACCAGTGTGGAAAGACCTGGAGGTCACAGCTTAACACACATAAGTTGACTCACACAAATGAAATAACAGGATTGTACCAAATGAGGAAAGTCTTTCTTCTGTAAGAAAATTGAGATTGCAACACAGGAACCATACAGGATAGAATCTTTATGATATAGCAGATGTGGAGTCCTTCAAGTAGAAGACATAGCTCAGTGTTCATCACAGGACACAGAAAACACACAGACACACACACAACACACAGACACACAAAGAGGAGAGAAATCATATGTAGGAAAAATGTGTGGAAAGGGTTTCCAGAAAAAGACATAACTTGGTTAGAATCAGAGAACAGACACAGGTGAAAAAATACAAAGGTAACAAATGTGAAAAGTCCTTTACTAAGTATTCATGGATCCAAGGGGAGAAATCTTAAAAATATTACTAACACGGAAATCCTTTGATCTGAAAGGAATAACTCAGTGTTTATCAGAGAACTGACTCACATAGGAGAAAAGAAAGTAATGAATAGAACATATGTGAAATGATTTTCAATCAGAAGTGAGTCCTCGTCATGTGTGAGAGCATACACAGGAGAGAAATTATGAGTATAGAAAACATATTTGCCAGAAGTCACATCTTTACAGGTATCAGAGACATGGACACATGACAGAATCTCTGTAAATATAAACATGAGAGGAAGTCTTTCAACCAGAAGCAAACCTTCAGCAATTATTAACACATTCACTCAGGAAAGAAGCCCAATGTAGGAAAATCTTTGTGAGAAAACCTCTGTAAATTATACAGAGAAATCCTTCATGGCAGAGGTAAGCTAGGTGTGCTGGGAAACCATTCTTCACTCTTCAGCTCTCTTTGAGCCAACATTTCTCATCCTCTTAATGTATTGAGTGGGGATGGTGTCCTTCTATATTATTCAAAGCATGTAGAAACAAGTGATGGGCATTAATTATTTCCAGTCTCAACAAATAATTCAGAGATTGAAATTATTAACTTCTGTCTTTTGTACTAAGGAATGCTTGTCAGAGTAATTTGATAAACTTCTAAGAAACATGAGCTCTGGCCCTTTGGGACTGGATTCAGATCATCTCCAACATGGTTAGGGGAAAATAGTTGAGTAAAGACTGTTATGAGGGGCTGGGAAGGTAGCTCAGTGGTAGAGCGCTTGCCTTGTATGCCTGAGGCCCTGGGTTAAATTTCCCAGCACCGCATAAGCAAAACAAAAAAAGCCGGAAGTGGCACTATGGCTCAAGTGGTAGAGCGCTAGCCTTGAGCTGAAGAGCTGAGGGACAGTGCCCAGGCCCCACGACTGAATCCCCCTCCCCCCTAAAAAAAAGGCTGATATGGTAGGAGGCAAAAACATGAGTACAACCATTTTTCTACTGCTCCCTTAACTCTCCCTCTGTACGTGTGATTCATGCATTATATTACAAATTTCTTATTCCAGTTCAATTTTTGAATGGAAGATCTGTTGGAAGATATTAGTCCTTATTGCAGTACATACATACATACCTCTGAAGAGGTAACAATGCTTGATAGGAAATATATTCATGACCTTCCTCATATAACTGTATAACCAATCTGTACAGTATCTTTACAATAAAATACATGTTTTCAAAAATATGGTGGATAAATAAAGACAAGAGTCTCTGCATTTTGCCTTGAGGGAGAACCCCAAAGTGACTTCAGTGCTTGATTTTTTATTTAATTAATCACTGGTAATGAGCAACTTGTGATTGATTCACTCTTGTTCCATTTAGTTGTTTGCTGAGTGAGCTATAATAAAACACCAGTGTGTACAATGTGATGCGCCTGCGTTTACTCAATGTTCTAGAGGCTGATTACAAGTTATATTGCACTTTCTTTGAAATACAATGTGCTGTTCCATATTTTTTTGTGCAATGAATATATATCCAATACCCAGAACACATATATTTCTTTGTGATGAGAAGAAGGCTTTCATTTGCTATCTCATAGAAGGACAAAGTAGATATGACATTAGTGGAAATAACCAAGCACACAAACATATTGAGCAATCTCTCACAAAAATTGAAATTAAGAAAAAAAATAAAGCCATCTGCCACTTGAGCTACAGCATCACTTCTAGTCCCTGAGAGGAAGGAAGGAAGGAAGGAAGGAAGGAAGGAAGGAAGGAAGGAAGGAAGGAAGGAAGGATGGAAGGAAGGAAGGAATGAAGGAAAGAAGGAAGGAAGGAAAGGAGGGAGGAAGGGAGGAAGGAAGGGAGGAAGGGAGGGAGGAAGGGGGGAAGTGAGAGAGGGAGAGAATAAAGGAGGCAATTAGGAAGAAGGAAGTAATAAACTGTTCAAAAGAAGGATGTTTAATTTTTGGTGAATGTGAGAATTTTTCTTTGAGGGGCGGAGCTCAAGAAAAATGGCTTTTACATAAAGCAAGTTCTTGAACTGTATAGAAAATGATACAGAGGCTCTAACATTTTATAAAGTGATTTTATAAAATCGTTAATATTAAGTAAGGACGTCAGGTCTGGCTGGTGCTATATTGGCCACATGGTGGATGGTAAGGTCTGCCAACTTGTCTTCATGCTGGGGGAAGTCAGTACCGCCATCTCTCATTTGCCTAACAGCTGATGGATATACCTGGATCCCTGGAAGCAAGGGTGGGCATTATGTTGCTCATTCTGTTAGTCCAATGCCTGGGACTCGAAATATCCTGTGTACCTGCCCCTGTTCTGGCCCTATTTAGGTTGGACCATCAGTGGCACCAGATGCCATGCCACATGTCTCTGTGATTATGTCCTGAGTCCTATCTCCTGGCTTGTCTCTGGTTATCATAGTGTCCCAATTCAGCACTCTCTTGGTGCTGAATGATTCCTTGGTGTTGTTTTTATTCTTGTTTTCCTTGCTGTCCTGTTTCCATGCTAAGTGTATTTGTGGACTGCAAGTCTTTGTTACAACAGGCTGCTTGCAGACTGCTAGCAGTATAATAAAGACTCCAGTATTCCATCTTCCAAATTGTGGCCTCCAACAAATATACTGTCTTCTTTTACAGAAACACAAGAGTTGACTTAACATTAGAATTTCTAGAGCCTAGATATATCCACTGTATAGTTATGTAATTAAACATATCCTGGAGGCATTTAGAAAAAAAAATGTCTGTTACATCAGAAAGTGCTTAATAAGTAAACCAAGACCAAGACTCCAGATCCTATATAAGCTAGTCATTCTAGGGAAGTCCAGAGCTGTTTGTTTCCATGAAGAGCTCTACTTTCACACTTTCATGAAGAAATATTTTTGTGCCAATATGAGGTCTTCAATTCAGGAACTGATATAACATCCTTGACATTTTATCTTTTTTTAAACTAACACTAACACTATACCACTTGTGCCACAACTCTACTTCATGATTTTTGGTGGCCTTTTGTGCCAGAGCTGGCCTCAAAGGTGATTCTCTCATCTTGGCCTCCATAAAAGGTAAGAATAAAAGCGTGGGCCCTGTAGGCTGTTCTGAACAAATCTTCTCTCTGGGAAAAAGAGGTTTCATTCAGTGCTTCATCTCATTCTTGCTGTGCCTTCAACAATTTCAGTATTTATTTTTGTATTTTTTTTAAATTTTTCTTGGGTCCGGGCGTGGGGCCTGAACATAAGGCTGTTTATATTGTAATCAAGTTATCTGTCTTAGAAAAAAGGCATTGGCAATTTGGGATTTATTTCTCATAGCTAAAATCCCGGGATAAGTATTAATAATTTATTGGGTTTTTTTTTTTGGGGGGGGGTCCAGTCATGGGGCCTGAACTCTCGGCCTGGGCACTGTCCCTCACCTCTTCAACTCAAGGTTAGCGCTCTACCACTTGTGCCACAGAGCCACTTCCGGCTTTTTTCTTTTTGCTTATGTGGTGCTGAAGAATCAAACCCAGAGCCTCATGCATGCAAGGCAAACGCTCTACCACTGAGCCACTTTCCTGGCTGCTTAATAATTTGAATGTAAAGATTTGCTTACCACCACTATGAACTTTACCTGTCTGTCTGTCTAAAACTGCTTGGGTATTCCAGCCAAGAACAAAAAAAAAAAAAAAAGGAGAGGGAAAAACAGCAGGAGCCAATAGAAGACTTATCTTTAAGGGTGAGGGGTGAACAGGCAGAAGTGAAGCTTAACCAGGCCTGGAGAAGTCCACACATGGTAGAAGAGGGCAAGCTGGCACAAAGGCAGTTTACCTAACCCTAAAGAGGCAGATGGGAATTAGCCCATTCTATAGGAGGGGTGAGTGGCCTTTGTCCTCTCTTCCTTGCAGATGGACCCTGGAAACCTGGTAGTAAATTGAGTGATATGACTGGTATTGCTAGAACTGCCCCTTGGATGTATTAAAAATAAAAAAAGGGTTTACACAGAGGGTTAAAAAGTTTATCTGTGTGATGCGATTTGGTTTCAATGCTATTCTAATATTGCATATGTGTTTAAAAAGACAAAAACATGTGAAGTCTAGAAGCTTGGTACAGTGCTGGTGATTGTAATTCTTTCATTAAGGAAAACTGTCATTTGAGTTCAAAAGTTTTCTAAGAGGTTATTCAGAATAAAAAATAAAATATATCTTTTAAAACAAGAAAACAAGAGGCAATGAGTATTACCTAGCCCCTCAAGATTTTATTTCTTTTGTTTGTTTTTGTCCATCATGGGGTTTGAACAGTGGCCAGGGGTGTTGTCCCTCAACTCTTCAGCTCAAGGAAAGTGCTCTACCAATTGAGCAACAGTGCCACTTCTGCTTTTCTTGTGGTGAATTGGAGATTAGAGTCTCATGGACTTTTCCTGTCCAGGCTGGCTTTGAACTGCGATCCTCAGCTCTCATCCTTCTGAGAAGCTAGGGTTACAGACATGAGCCACCAGTGCCTGGCTTTCCCTTCAAAGTGCAAATGAAAACAAAAGTGTGAAGTATTAAAGCAGAGGTGAGAAGAAGGCTGTCATTTACAATCTCTTGGAGGACTATGGAAGATCCTATATTGTTAAATTACAATGTGCAGAAACTATTGAGCAATCCCACACAAAAATGGAAGCTTTGAAAAATAGAACCAACTTCTCACAGAGATTGGGTGTAGAATAGGTGACAATGTGACAATTAGTAATAATTTTTTTCAAAGATTTTATTTGATTACAAATTATATTGCTGTTATTTTGAAGTACAATATGATGTTCCATGTTTTCATTATGCATTGCTTGCATATCTAACATCTGGAACGCATTTTTCTTTGTGTGATGTTGAAAGGTAATGAAAGATATTACATTAAGTGAAATATCCTGGTACAGAAACAAATTGAGCAATCTCACACAAACATGGAAGCTAACAAAAACAGAAGTAATTTCTCTCAGAAGTTGAGAGTAGAATAACTACTAGCAGAAGCATGAGAGATTGGTCCATTTTGTCAGGACTCTCTGTTCAAGATTTTGGTCTTATTGGGCTGGAAAGGTGGCTCAGTGGTAGAGCACTTGCCTTGAATGCATGAAGTCCTGGGTTCGATTCCTCAGCACCACATAAGCAAAAAGAAAAAAGCAGGAAGTGGTGCTGTGGCTCGAGTGGTAGAGTGCTAGCCTTGAGCTGAAGAGCTGAGGGACAGCACCCAGGCCCAGAGCTCAGGCCCCACAACTTGACCCCTCCCCCAAAAAAAGATTTTGGTGGTCTTAATCCTTTGGTCAAATTGACTGCGAGTCAGTGTGGGCTTGAGCAGTGTAAGGTACACCCAGGGAGGACTCCATGCAGATGACTACCCCCCACCCCGACATCTTATATATCTTCTACCAGTACCTGTGTGAACTATATAACTGGCATACCTGGAAGCAGTCGTCTCCCCCTTCTCTGAGATCACATATTGGTCTGCCCCCTGATCACTCCTCTCATCTGACTGTGGGAGGGTCCTCGGCTCTGAGATCATAGCCACATCTGAGGTGGCCACATCTTCTCCCAACTCACCACAGCTTTCCCCCACCTGACCACAACTTCCCTCACCTAGCCACACCTTCTCCTCACCCCTACCTTAGATAAGACATGGCCCAGGGGTGATTTGGCCATTTCTAGCCACCTGGAAACCCCAATCTGTCCTGAAACCAGAAGTTCGGAAATAAACTGCTCTTTGCCTGAATAACATGTGGTGATCTCATTGATCACCTACCTAATTAACCTAACATGAAGATTTTCCAGTGTGGCAAGTGCTTAAACAGCACAGAGTGATTATGTGGGCAAATACCTTCACTGAGAGGAGTCCACATAGAAAGAACACATCAGACAGAAACAACAGTGACAGGAATCAAAGGATTGAGTTTTGGTTTCCTGGAATCAAATCGAATATAGAATCTATACAATGTATAGATTACTCTGTGCAAAGATCCATGTTTGGAGTTGTCTATGTTGTTCCAATTGGTTAACCATGGGGAAAGACAGGTGAGCCTTAAGTCTACTTTCTTTATGTGATTAAATAATTTGCAAGTCATAGAGAACATCTACTGTTTCCTGTGATTTCAACACAGCCCTGAGGAAAGATGAGAGAAAGAATTGAAAGTAAGAGATTTTGAACACTTCCTCAGATTCAATACACTCCTGAGTGATGGTAATGAGAAAAGAATCTAATTGGGTGCTGGATACAGAGCTCCCCCAAGTCTTAATTCTTCTGCGTGATGTCATGGAATCCAGAACCAAGAGCAAGTCTTAGTCTTAAATCTTTCTGCAACAAAGTGACTCTGGGAATAATAATGCTAGATATAGGGGACAGCCTGAGCCAGGGAAATGTTCAAGTCATGAACCTGTGCCTACTGCCTCTACCTTTCTATTCCTGAACAAAAATAGGATACTTCTTTTTTTTTTTTTTTTTTTTTTTGGGGTCCGGTCATGGGGCCTGAACTCTGGGCCTGGGCGCTGTCCCTCAGCTCTTCAGCTCAAGGCTAGCGCTCTACCACTTGAGCCACAGCGCCACTTCCGGCTTTTTTCTTTTTGCTTATGTGGTGCTTGGGAATCGAACCCAGGGCCTCAGGCATGCAAGGCAAGTGCTCCCACTGAGCCACCTTCCCAGCCCAAAAATAGGATACTTCTTATAAATAGACTTTCTCTGAAAAACATGAGAGAGTGCTTATTTGTGACAATCCTCTCTCAGCATCTTCTCAGTCAAAGGTCTCTAGGAAACCTTCCTGACCAGTAGGTGACCCACCTGTGACCATTGATCTACTTGGCACCCAAGAAGGCTCAGAACTCAGAACATCCCAAACCAATTGCCACTTTATGTCTGTTCCAAGAATTCACTGTTCTTTGATCATCCCTGATGAGCAGTTAAAACTAATTAACAGAGGCCTTGTGTCCTACTGAACTGAGGCTTAGAGGATGGTGACAAATTTCTGTTGATTACTGAGCTGAGTGAAAGAACAAGTAAGGGACAAGGGCAGCTGAGGACAGGTATCTTCCTTCTCAGGTCCTCCTCACCAGCCTGGAGCTCAGTAAGTCTCACCTTCACTAGCTGCCTCAGGACAAGAGAGCAGAAGTTGATCTCCCTTGTAGATACACATTCACTGCCACAGTCCATAACTCACACAAACTAATGCTAATACTAATACCCAAGCTACTTTCCCTCCATCACACAGTGTCCACTCCACAGTGTTCATGACCTGATTTCAAGCTCATTGACAAGAGAGATGGAGTGGGCATGGATAGAGAGAGGAAAAATATTTTAAAATGAAAAATATAATTTGGAAAATACAAAAGAACTGAAAGAATTATTTCATAAGATTCAAGGAAAAACTAAGAATTTCTTTTAAGGAGAAAAGAACAAAGTAAAAAAGGTCAAAGTAAAACCAAACTGGATTACCAAAATTTTACCCAAACCACCACTGCCATCAACAACAAAAACCTTTAGTTTTTCTTTCTGCCGGGGGGGGGGTCATTTGTCTAGAACTGAAAATTCACAATCTATGTTAAGATGCATCTTCATTCTCTGATCCCTTAGGCTGTGCAACCTTGAGGAAACTGATAGAATGTGCATTATTTGATTTTTGTCATTTCCTTTTTGCTATGTCCTAGTCATGGTGATGGGGTCGTGACTTCAGGCAGTGGTAATCAGTCTTGAGTCTCTTTCTCACAGGAGGGGAGGTGCAAAATTCAAGATCTTCACCAGCAGCAATTGATCTGGTTTCTCTTTCTCTCTCTTTTTCTTCCTTCCTTCCTTCCTTCCTTCCTTCCTTCCTTCCTTCCTTCCTTCCTTCCTTTCTTTCTTTCTTTCTTTCTTTCCTTCTTTCTTTCTTTCTTTCTTTCTTTCTTTCTTTCTTTCTTTCTTTCTTTCTTTCTTTCTTTCTTCTCCTTTCTTTCTCTCTCTCTTTTCTCTCTCTCTCTCGCTCTCTCTCTCGCAAATAAACTTGTTTTTTTTAAGAACCGAGTTACATAATACTTATAATATTGCTTCTAGAATTCATATTTTTTATTTTAATTTTATTGTCAAAGTGATATACAGAAGGGTTACAGTTGCATAAGTAAGGGAATAAATTTACAAGTTCTTATAGGTTATAGTATTCATAGATTCATAGATTTATAAAATGCACAGATTTATACCACAGATTTCTGAACCAAGGGAATAGGGATTTGTCTATACACTATAAGAAAATTAGAATTCAAGCTTAAAAGCTGAAGTCATTTAGCTAGTTCTAAAATGAGAAGATAAACACTTCTAAGCTATTCTTGTTCATCCTAAGTGTTCTAAGGATGTCATCTCTTTTATTTTGGGGGGGGGGGTCCGGGCGTGGGGCCTGAACTCTGGGCCTGGGTGCTGTCCCTCAGCTCTTCAGCTCAAGGCTGGCGCTCTACCACTTGAGCCACAGCGCCACTTCCGGCTTTTTTCTTTTTTGCTTATGTGGTGCTGAGGAATCGAAACCAGGGCCTCGAGCATGCAAGGCAAGCGCTCTACCACTGAGCCACCTTCCCAGCCCCAGGATGTCATGTCTTTAGAGGACAGCATTTCTAGGAAACCACAGACAGTTTGACCTCAATTGTTTCCTTATGAAAATGATTGTTCCTGTTTTATCTTTGAAAGACTTTCACTTTGTTTTCCTGAAAAAGTCAGTTTTAAGTGTATTCAGGCAGTACAATTTGTGACTAGAGCCATCTTCTAATAGGTTATAAGTGTTTAGAGGCTCAGGCTCATTTCTCTTGCATGTCCCAGTTCTTACAACCCCCCTGGGGCTGGGATTATTTTGCTGTACCCAGATGGGTGTGTGAGAAGCTTCATGCTTCAGTGATAGGGCTTCTGGCTCTGAATGGCTTTGATGTCTTTCAGGGCTCTTCTCTGCCTTCCCTGCAACTGTTCTGTTCCCTGGTTTGCAGACAGCAGCACCATCTGTGAAGAGCAGGGACTATCATGCTAACCACTTCCCTCTTGCCCCATTTTCTTTTTGAGTTAGAGTCTCTTCTATCATTCTTAGGCTGCTCAGAGTGAAGGGCATTTTCCTCTGATGTTTTATCTCTTTTTCTAAGGCAAGAGCAGCCAGAAGTCTTTGCTAGGCATGCTGGGAACACAGTAGTATGAACTTTCTGTGCAGCATTCTCTGGCAGCTCTTCCATACCAGGCCACATATCTCATAGGCTTCATTCCAGGCTCATTGCAGCCCTGCCTCTTGCTAACACTGCAGACTCTGTTCTCATCCTGGGGCTGTGCACAAGGCAGGGCTTTTGCTTTACAGCTGTCTCTTCATAGCTCTTCAGGAGGGAGAAGCAGTAAAGGGCAGCCACCAAATTATGGTGTGAGATGATGGGAATGGAGCTCCTCTGAAAGAAGCAGAGGGGAAAGGCAAGCAGGGTGACACTATGTCTCTCTGCTCATTGGCAGAAGAGACTGAGATGGTCATGTTAAACTTGACCTCCTCTTTACAAGGAAAGTGGGAAGGTTTGTGATATTTGGGTATGGTTAAACACTGCAGGTGCATTGATTTAGTTTTCACAGGGCTGGCACTACCTTGTTTTAAAATATCTTTTATCAGAAAGTAAGTGGCCATCACTTCATCAAATGTTCTCTGTAGTAGCAATGTGTAGGTCTGAAGTTTGTTGGATCCCAGGAATCACATTCTGGTGACAATTGTTGGATCTAACTTGTTGGACAGTGGCTCACCTGGACACAGACAGCATTCCACAACTCTACCATTACCTGGTGTGAAGCTGGCCTCTGTTGTGAGTCTACAATTAGCAGCTGTGAAAGGATGTTATGTCCTTTTGCAGTCAGGTGATATGGTACATCATATGCCCTGTATAATTTGTATACATGGCTGGTTGGAAGTCATCCCTTTAAATGGGAATTTTACTATAATCATAAAAACCATGCTGGTGACTAGGCCCCAGAGATCCACCTTGAAACCTGTTGCAGGTACATTTCAGGGGCATGGAATATGTAGGCACCACACATTTCTGTGAGCAACTGCCCTCTGGCAAGCCTCAGGCTTAACCCAAATTCATTGACTTTAATATTGCCATTTTCATCCAGTAGGATTTTGTCAGGGTTTAGGTCAATGTATGCCATCCTATTCAGATGAAAGTACTGCACAGGAGTTGCCATCTGCTTCAGAAACCTGGATTCATTCTCAAATAGGTGGCATGATGCTCTGATCCACATTAGCAGGTTTCCCTTGGTGGCTGTTTCTATTATCAGGTACATGTAGAGGTGATTCAGAGCCTTAACAATGTCCACCTCGTTTTTCACAGCATAGGGTAGTCTTCCCTCTCCAATATTTTCACTGCTACCACTCTGTCTTCCCCATAGCTGCCATAGACAATGTACATGCTGTACATGGTATTGGCTTGCAAGGATCTCCTCTTCCCTGGAGGAGAATGTAGTGTATTTGTTGTCATTTGATTCCATTTTCTTGATGGGATGGCAGGGAATCAACCTTAAGTAAACTTAGCTCATTAAATATGATGCATAGTAAATCTTAACTATACTTAGCTAAATAAATACAGTAGGTAGCAAATCATAATTAAAATTAGCAAAATCAATGTGTTGGGTCTTAAATCTTAATAAAACAGCTAAATCAATTCAGTAGGGGCATATCTTAACTGAAAGTAGCACAATCTAAACCACAAAATAACAGAAATCTCCAAACCCACAAAACACAAAACCTCCCTCCCAAGCTAAAAATGTATCAACCTAGCTCTAATTTAGTCCAGTAGTCATCAAAGGAGATCTCTCAGCACTGCACAGAAACTGCCTCCTTCTGGAACCACTGCAGGGACCTCAAAATGACATGTGAGATCAGTGAGGAAATGGACCAATCCAGCTGGACTCAGTGACATCAAGGAAGAATGGGCCTATTACAGCCAGGGTCTAGCTCTTAGACCTTGAGGACTATTGTTATTGACTTCAGGTGGGTCAAGGGGGATGATTATGTTCACCACCATGGCAGTGTTTTGGGAACCATGAGGAGAGTGGCCAAACACCTCTCTTCTTCTTCAGGGCTGTGGGATCCTAGGAGCTGCTCCTGCACAGACACTAGCACCAGGATCCCAGTGCAAAGACCTCAGTCTTCTTGTGGGTAGGTCCTGGTACTTGGTCCAACAATCTGTGAACCCATGGTGCAACACAATGAAGTCCTAGGCACACTGTAGCTTACCAGAGACTCCAGAGTGATATCAACATTAAAAATTAAACCTTGATTCTTTATGTTTGGTGTCATACTATTTTATTTAAAAAAACTCAAAATCTCTGGCACACCACTTGAGGAAATGATTTATTAAAAATAAAAGGCTGTAAGAATATACAAGATGAAATCACAAAACAAACAAACTCTCAGAATAAGAGAAACTTCAAACCTATAACTGAAGTACAGGAGGTATTGCTAAGAAAGGATACATAGTGATAAATATGGCCAAGAAGGATTCAACCATGGATGGGAGAAGGGAAGTCAGGAGGTGAAGTCAGGTGCAGGCTGCCTTTCTCTACCTTCTGTGGATTTCCATCATTTGCATGTACATTTCTCTCCTTTTATGCAGGATTCCCTGCACTGGGACCACTGGGTCACTGGGCCTTTCTCTATTCTCTCCCACTTCACTTGGTGGTGGAAATATCCACTTCCACTAGGAGTTACTGGCAGTTAATACCATCTATGAGAAAAATAATTTATCACATGGTTCTTGATTTGTAAGCAAGAGGCAGTGGATTGGTAAGTCTAAATTAATGAAAGGCAAGGCCTAGGGGAGTGGGTTCAACTGGTAGATCCTTTGTCTAGTGAGAGGGATCTAGTTTAAAACTAGAGACTACATTTGAAACATAGAACTTCTCTTTTAACAATATGTAACTAGCCAGGGGACAATGACTCATGCCTATAATCCTAGCTACTCAGGAGGCTGAAATCTGATGATCATGATTCAAAGTCAGCCCATGAAAGAAAGTCCATGAGACTCATATCTTCAATAAACCACCAAAAAAGTCTTAGTGGCACTGTGGCTCAAGTGGTAGAGCACTAGCCTTGAGCTGAAGAGCTCAGGGACAGTGCCCAAGCCCAGATTTCAAGCCTCATGACCAACAACAAAAATATGTAACTAGTTATCATTTATAGCTGTTGTTTTATAAGAGTAAAGCCCTATTCAGATTTACCAGCATGCCCACTTCATTGCTATTATTTCAATTTTTGTGTGTTTGAGAGAGCTACTAATATTGAATTTTTTATCTTTTTGCTTTTATTTGGCTTTTCTTTTGGGAAAGATTCAGGCCAGAGAGGGGACTTTTCCTGGTACTTGAACTCAGGGCATACATGACATCTCTAAGATTTTTCCCTCAAGGCCTGTCCTCTATCACTTGAGCCATAGCTCTACTCTGGCTTTTCATTTTGTTTTGTTTTGGTGGTTAATTGGAGATATTCTTCAAAATTCAGAATAATGAGTCGCTAGGATGACAGGCACCCAGCCATTGGTACTCAGCTAGGCTCTCATTTTTGAGGGAAGTTTTTCTATTTTTATTTTTTTATTTTTTTCAGGTGTGGAGTTGAACTCAGGGCCTGGACACTGTCCCTGAGCCTCTTTGTGGTCAAAGCTAGTGCTCTACCACTTGATTTTTGAGTGGTTAATTGGAGATAAGTGTCTCATGGGGACTTTTCTGTCCAGTCTGGCCTTGAACTGTGATCCTCAGATATCAGCCTCCTGAGAAGCCAGAATTACATACATGAGCCAGTGGTGTCCAAATTTTCTTCTTTTGGAAAGGTTGGATGACAATATTTACTTTTAGCACATTAACTTTGTTGCTCTTGCTGTCTGCTGTCCTCCTACATTCCTGATGGAAAATTGGTCATAATCTCATTGAGGATCTCTTGTGTATGATGAGTTGTGTGTTTGACTCTGGAGGTTCTCTGTCTTCAACAATTTAATTACAATGCAACAGTGTGGATTTCTGAGTTTATTCTAATTGGAGTTTGTTGAGTTGCTAAATTCTTGTGTATGTAGTTACGTGCTTTAAATAAAAATTGGGAAATTCATTATGACTTCAGGGACTTAAATAATGCATATATTTGTACCAGGTTCATTATTTTTATGTCAATTGTGTTTATTAGTTGTAGACACTGTAGATATAACAATGAGAAAAAAAGAATAGCTTTATTTTTTAAGCTTAACACTTTAGTGTGAGTGGGGTTAGAGAATGTGTATACATACACATACATATTCCTGCTTCAAACAAGCTCTCTAGAGGAGTTTGAGAACCACTAGCTAAGGTAAGGCCCATTAGGCTATGGTGGGGAATTTAACTTTTATTCTGAAACAGAAGTTCTTAAAGGTTGGAGGTTAGAAAGTGACTTAATTGGGTTTAAGAAACATAAAAACTGGGTGCCAGTTGCTCATACCTATAATCACAGCTACTCATGCAATGGAGGTTAGAGGATTGTGGTTTGAAGCTGGTCCAGGCAGGAAAGCCCATGAGACTGTTTTGTCAGTCGTGGGGCTTATCAAACACCAAGAAGTGGAGCTGTGGCTTAAATTGTAGAGCACTAACTTTAATTTTTAAAAAAGCTCAAGGAGCTGATGGTGGTGGTGGCTCATGCCTGTAATTCTAGCTACTAAGAAGGCTGAGATCTGAGGATTGGGATTCAAAGCCAACCAGAGTAGGATAGTCAGTGAGAGTTTTATCTCCAGTTAACCACCACAAACCCTGAAGTGAAGTTGTGGTTCTAAATGGTAGAACACTAACTAGCTTTGAACAGAAAAGCTTAAGGATAGTGCCTAGGCCCTGAGTTAAAGACCCACAGTTGACAAGACAAAACAAACACAAACACAAACACAAGCACAGCATCAAGCCCTAGCTAGGATCAGCATTACAAAAACAAATCATTTTCAACATTCCAACAAGTGACTAGGAAGTTCAATAATTTTCCCAATGTCTTTCTGCCAGTGAGGAGCAAAGCTAGGATTAGTTGGATGCCAGTGGTGGTCACTGATGTCTGCAATCTTAGGTTACTCAGGAGGATGAGATCTGAGAATTAACATTCAATGCCAGCTCTGAGAGGAAAGTCTGAGATTTTTTTATTTCAAATGATCAACTAAAAATCTGGAAGTAGAGCTGTAGTTCAAGTAGTAGATCCCTAGGCTTGAGGACGAAACACTCAAGGATAGGCCAGACCTTGAGTTAAAGCCCCAGGATTGGAAACAAACTATGAAACCAGAACCAGACAAGAGTGCCTATAGCTCTGTGGCTGACCAGGAGAGGATGCTGTAGAGTCATGTATTGGGCCAGGAAGCCCACCGCTGCTCTCCTTCCCCATGGGCTGACCTAGAGTCCTGAGTGACAAACAACAGGCTACAGCTCAGTAACCAAGGAAGCCAGCTGCCTTGGTCACTTACTCAAAATCAAGCCTGGCAGTTCCTGGACATCATCTGCAACTCAAATCCAGTGAACATTTGGAATAGAAATCACCCCCAAGGGCTGGGAAGGTGGTTCAGTGGTAGAGCGCTTGCCTTGCATGCATGAGGCCCTGGGTTCGATTCCTCAGTACCACATAAGCAAAAAGAAAAAAGCCGGAAGTGGCACTGTGGCTCAAGTGGTAGAGCGCTAACCTTGAGTTGAAGATCTGAGGGACAGTGCCCAGGCCCAGAGTTCAGACCCCACGACTGGACACCCCCCCAAAAAAAAAACAAGACTAAAAGAGCAAATTTGCATGGGGCTGGGAAGTTTGCTCAGTGGTAGAGTGCTTGCCTTGCATGCATGAGACCCTGGGTTCAATTCCTCAACACCACATAAGCAGAAAAAGCTGGAAGTAGAGTTGTGGCTCAAGTGGTAGAGCGCTAGCCTTGAGCTGAAGAGCTCAGGGACAGCACCCAGTCCCAGAGTTCAGGACCCACGACCAACAACAACAACAAAATAATTGAAAAGGCTTTCCCTGATTTGTTTACTTGTTGGACATTTATTTATTTAACAAAAAGCAAGATCAGCATAACTAGGAAAAAAGCAGATGCAAGTTGGTCATACCATATAGACCTCACAGACTGTAAGGATTCTCATGGATAGTTAATGTAAAGGAAAGCCACAGGTGGTCCCCAAAGTTCATCTGAGTTTCATATGAAAGGATGACTCTGGCTACTCTGTTAACATCAGTCTGATCAATATAAAAGACATATAATGTTATTGACGACATTATTCACTATAGTGAAAACATAGAAACAACCCAAATGTCCACTGATGGATAAACAAAATGTGGTATATTCATCCAAGGGAATATTATTGAATATTAGAAAGGAATGACATTCTGACCCACTCAATAACATGAATGAATCTATAAAATATTGCAAGTGAAATAAACTAGATCTAAAAAACTATAATTTGTGTTTCCACATCCATGAGGTATCAAAAATAGCTAAATTTGCGGGGTAACCGTGGCTCACACTTATAATATTAGCTACTCAGAAGGCTGAGAACTAAGGATGGAGGTTTGAGGTCAGATTAGTGCCTGAGACTCCAATTTGCAATAAATGAGAGGTGCATGAGAACAGCCAATATGAATTCAAAGCTTTATTGGGGGGGGGCAGACCTGCCGGGCTGCTCCAAGGAAAAATGGAGGCAGCAGCCATGGACAGGTATAGACTGAATTTAAACATTTTAGTGGCAGTCTCATGGGTCACATGGGCAGTCACAGGTCACATTACATAGACTATGGGAATTTGTGGGTAGGGTCAGTTCTGAGAAGAGGTGTTGTGAGGGTGTTACATGGACTAGCTGCTCAGCATCCTGAGTAGCTAAGATTAAAGGCACTACTGCCCAGTTTGATTAACTCTTGCATTTCATCCCCAGAAATGTGGAGTCAGCCAAGGTGACCCAAGCCTTCAAAGTTTTGTTATCGGTGTTAAGACCAAGCTGTGATGTCAGAAAAACTGACCCCTTACTGTTTGGCCTGGAGCTAGAAGAAATGGAATGTGAGAGTCATCAGGATGCTTGTCTAGGGCTGGGGTTGGTAAGTCACCAGAAACAGTGGTTGGGCTGGAGAGGCAGAGAATCCAGAGGGCACTGTGGAGTATGCCAGAGAGGAGGGTGTCGAAGAAACAGTTCAGGAATGAGTACTGGAGCAAGCCCAGATTCTCTGTGGTTCAGCCTTTCTTCAGAGCCCTTACCACAGTAATGCACACATTTCACTGTCTTGGGTAACTGCACGTTTGTTTAATGTTTCAGTCCTCACCCCCCATTTCAGCTCCCAGGGTTTTGTACTGCCTGCACATCTTCCTGAAGCCTGGCACAGAGTCTGGCACACATGGGTGCCGGCTGATGGCTTGCCAAATAGGACTGAATGGAGACAAACCCTGAATCTGAGGTTTCAGGAAGGGCTCAGCCTGTGCTGAGTGTTCAGTGGATATGTGTGGGACTGGACCTGCGTGAGAAGGGGCCTGTAGATAGGCTTGTTTTATCTCCCCACCACTTTGTTAGGCATGGCAGACAGGTGTCACAGGCTGGTGTGTGCTGACTGTAGTCTGGATTATGTATTGGAGTGAACACACCAAACATCTAATATCTTCTACACGAAGAAACCTAGGAAACCTAGGACCTGTGGGCAGAATTGCACAGGAATTACAGCGTGGACCTCATTTCACCCCACAGGACACTGAAAGAATCCATTCTGGCCATGCCAGGGGACCACGCAGAGGCAGGCACATACAGGACAAGGATTGTTGTAAAGAGATTGATTAGTGGAGCCATGTTGCCCACAGGCTAGGGAGCAATATGGCATCTACTCCTACATAGGTGATAGTTCATAACTCTGGGGCTAGTGGTAGAGGAGGTTGTCTGCAGGCGCAGGTAGATCTGTGCAAAGAGTGGGAGTGGCCAGCTCTTCGGATGGAAACTCTAGTGCTGGAAGGAGCTCAGCTCTGGGTGGAGCTGGAGGGCTATGGGCTGTCCCAGGAAAGGCAGTGGGAGCAGCTGAGGATCTGAGGAGGGAAGAATGCCAAAAGACACTGACATCCCTGGGTCAAGTCAGGTCTGGTTGTCCTCAGGGCCCTGCCAAGATGAGTGGGGAGTCCAAGACTCCAGGGGCTGGGAATGGCAGGGGTCAATCACTACCTGCAAAGCCCAAGGACTCCCCCAACCATATTTTGTAAGCAGCAGCGAAGAGGGCCAGGATCGGATTCTGAAGTGCGCTCAACCACGCCCAAACAGAGGCCTCTCACCAGGGTGTAGCGGGCACCATTTAGGGCCGGACAACTCAAATCTGCTTTCTCTCCGTCGGGTTGGAAGGGGATCAGTGGAGGAGTGGGATACACGATTGCAGTGTTGGAGGGGGTATCTCTGAGGTCGGACCCTCAGATGGCATCCGGACAGACTGAAACACTCCAAAAGAAGACGGAGGTCAACAAATATAGGCGTTGTCTAGCAATTGTAGAATAGAGAATCGTGGATCTGATGGCTCCACAGTGTCCAACATTGTTATTGGCAGTGGTAAACATCCCCCCCACCCGGCAATGAGTCAGTGTTATCTTCTGGCTTACAACCCGGGGAGATGCGGAAATGCTAGGGAGTTGTGGCAGCTGATTGTGTTTGGTGAATTGCTGCTTCTGCAACTGGGGGTCTTGTGGTGGGCGTGGAGAAGGGCTGCGGGGCCAGCAGGGCTGCCGGGGGGTCGGCCAAGTCAGATGGTCTTTCTGCCCAACCTGGCGCTGTGGGCTCTGGACTGCCAGCAACAGGACGATGGCACCTCGTGGCCAGGGAGATGGTGGTAGTGGGGCAGGCAGGAGCTGTGCTGATCCCCATAGCCGGTTAGGTGAGTGCTTTGGTGCTGTGCGACCTTCTCCCCTACCCAACACCTGTCTGCAGCTCCTTTTCCCTCCTTCTCTGGTGGATGTCTTCAGAGGCAGCACCAGAAAAAGTCTGTGCTTCTTCATGTTTTTTGTTTGTTTGTTTCCCAGATGGAATAAATTGAGGCTCGGAGGACAGAGATTTGACCACTCAGTAGTCAGAATTAGAACCCAGGGCCCTTGGTGCCCCTTTCTGGGACTCTTATTTCAAATTTCCATACTTTACAGTCAGGCCTCTTTTCTCTTGCCCTCTCCTGTCCCCTGACCTCGTCCAGTGTTCTCTTTCTGGGGAGTACTCTTTCCACATATGCCTGTATCCTAGGGTGTGATGCCTTCTGTAGGACTGGTTCCCTCATCATCTTTGCTCCCCTCCCTCATCCCCACCTGCTGATCCTGTTGTTTCTAGTCAGGTCAGTCCCTTTCCCATTTTACCATTTGCACAGAGACCCCTGGGCCTCCCTGCTTCTCTTTCCCTATTCAGCTTTCCCCATCCTATTTCTTTCTCAGATCCTGTGGATTCCTTGGGGAGTGAGTGCAAAGATCCTCTTAGAACATCAAGTCATTTGAATTGGGGTGAAAGGTGAGTTTCTGGTTCTTGAGGAACTTGCTACCTTTGACTCACCAGAAGTATAGAGGTACCCTAGTGGGAGGATCCCCCAAAATATCCCAGAATGCAGTTCCGTGAGTGAACATACATTCCACTCTCCTCTGAACTGGAGGGACTTAGTATTTTTTGCATTCCAAACTGTGATCATATTTGTTTCTGCCTCTTTGAAACTTACCATGTGTACATGCATTTGAACTAGTTTTTTTTTTACTTTGTGTGTGTGTTTGTACATGTGTTTGTGTTCAGATCCTGGGTCTTGAACTCAAGGCCTGGGTGCTGTCTTTTAGTTTTTTTAATGGCCAGTGCTCTACTGCCTGATCCACAGCTCCACTTGTGGCTTTTTGGAGGTTCATTCTAGATAGGAGTCTCTTACAGACTTTCCTGCCTGAGCTGGCTTAGAATCAGGATTCTCAGATCTCAGCTTTCTAAGTATCTAGGATTATATGTGTGAATCACTGGCACCTGACTTTGACCAGCATTTTCCTGTGACTCAGCAGGACTGTGACTCTCATCTTCTGGCAAGTCTATGCATGCTTGAATTGCTTCATATAGCAGGACATTTCAGATTTACTTAGGGGATTTTTCCTGGTCCAATGGGAAGAGGGTAATTCATGTAGCATGGTCAAATTTGACTGATTGTTGGCTGGAATATGGTAGACTTATACCTTTCTGTTATTTTCATGGTTAGGCACAATCATATGATTACAACATGTCAGTATGTAGTCTGAATTCATTTCCCTTTGCCTGTGATCTTAGGGAAGTGTGTCAGAGCAAAGACTCTGCTCAGTGGCCTCTGTCCCTCACAGGAAGAACAGAAGCTCCTACTGACTCACCTTGAACTTATATTATGAGTAGAAAAGAGGCCAGGCTGTTTGTCAATGCAGCATTACTTGGCTGGTCTTGACTCCTCTTGGTGCTTTGAAGGCAGAGTCTCCCACTGATTGTACTTTAGGGGTCTCAGAGGAGGTCACATGTAACAGGTACTGAAGAATCTCACCAGCTCTCCTTCATTAAAACCTTATTACAGCTATAAACCAGTGGCTCACATGTGTAATCAATCCTAGCTACTCAGGAGGCTAGCAATCTGATGATTGTGGTTCAGTGCCAACTCAGGGTAGGAAAGCCTGTGACACTTTTATCTCCAATTAAATACCAGAAAAGCTGGAAGTGCACCAGTGGCCCAAGTAGTAGAATGCCAGCCTTGAAAAAGAAAGCTCAGGGACAGCCCTAGGACTGGCACATACACACACAAACACACACACACTTTATTGTTAGCTCACCTAATGCTCCAAACAAACATATAAGTCAGGTATCCTTATTTCCATATTACAAAGGAGGAAAATTTCTGGTGAGTCAGTGGCATCAGAATAATCTGTGCCCCTGTCTCTGTATCTTTCCTTGGAGCAACACATGTGACCCAAGAGAAAAACAGGCTAGAGACCATTTGTATGATTGTATGTGGGCTTTATGAATGTGTGCATGCATATGCATGCATGCACAACTTCTAGGCCTTGAACTTTGACCCTAGATGCTGTCCCTGAGGTTTTATTCTCAAAGTTGGCACACTGCCACTTTGCCACAGTTCCACTTCTTTGTCTTTAATTCTTCATTGGAGATAAGAGTCTTACAGACCTTTCTGCCCAAGCTGGCTTTGTACCATGGTTCTCAGAACTCAGCCTCCTAATTAGCTAGGATTATAGATGTGAATCATTGGCATCAGGCATAGATTCTTGAGTCTTCTGGATAATTCTGCTTAAGTGAGCTTAGTTTCCCCAGTGTGAATGGTTTTAATAATGTTTGATCCTAGGCCAGTTGAAACATATACCTTTTCACAGTGCCTGGATTTGTTTCAGTATAGCACTAACTACTCTGCCTGCAATTATAGTTCTTGAAAAGGATAACTAAGCCAGGTGTTGGTGGTTCACCCTTGTTATCCTAGCTAGTCAGGAGGCTGAGATCTGAGGACTGTGGTTCAAAGCTTGCCTAGGCAAGAATCACTGTGAGACTCCAATCTCCAATTAACTACCAAAAATCTGGAAGTGGAACTGTGGCTCAAGTGGTAGGATTTCAGCCTTGAACAAGACAGCTCAGGAACAGTGCCCAGACCCTGAATTCAAGAAAACAGAAAGGAGGTAGGAAGGATGGGAGGAAGGAGGGGACAAAGATCTAGGCATCAGTGACTCATACCTGTAATCCTAGCCAAAAAACGAGAATTTGAACTGTGTCTCAGTGATAGAAAGCTACTCTTGAAAGAAAAAGTTCAATGACAGCACATAGGCCCTGAGTTCAAGCTGAAACACTGACAAAAAAGAGAGAGAGGAAGGAAGGGGGAGAGGGAAGATAAGAGGGAGGGAGGGATGAAAAGGAAAGAACTATTTCCAAGAGCTAAGTGAAATAGAAGCTGCTAGGTATCTGAGAATCTGCAGAGAGCCAGGAGACAAACTTGAGATTTTTAACCATTTGTCTGGATGGTGCTGAATGTTAGATTCCCCCTACAGAGCCCCTGCTGTACATTAGTTCAGGCCAACTGAATCCTGCTTGGGCTGGGCCCTGGGAAGGAAGTGCTAGTCTTTGCTTCTCTTGTAAAGACTAAGAAACCAAGGCCATCAAGAACCTCTCCTGACCAGAAGAGGCAGTGATGAGTGTCCATGGAATGGAGTCTGAGTCTTTCTGTGACATTCCTAAAATCTTCCAACCTGATCTTTCTCCTATCTCATGTTCTTGTGGTAGCCAGGAAAAATGTACAAAAAAAACACCTACAACATCAGCACCCCAGGAAAAGAAGGGCTGGTCTCTCCAGCCCAGTTGGCATCCCTGGACCAGCCAGCAAAGACTATCAGCACCGCAATTAAAGGACTAAACAGCTTGTGATGCAGCCTCCTCTCTCTTTCTCCCTCTCCTCTCTCTCTCTCTTTATTGTCTCGGGAAGCCTTCAAAGACCATAATCCATATTGGGCTGCTAACTCCCCATTGTTCCCAGCAGCATTTAGCCACTTTTCTCAAACACACAGCCAGAGCAATAGTGGTTCTGGCAGCAAGTCAACCTGTAAAGATGGGACATTTATCATTGCCAGGGGCCTCTGGTGACCTCAAAGGGTGCCAGTGAGGTGGGACAGGGAAGAGACTGCAGTGGGACTTCTCTCATCTACCTTGCACTTTAGAAGGCTTCTCAGATCAAGGCCAGCTCAGATAATGACAAATAATAAATACTGAATACTAATAACTGCTGTATTGAGAGGAATGTTTCATTTATTTTATCTTTACCCTATCTAATATCCATAGCCACCCCCACAAACTATTTGTATTACTCTGCTTTTTTTTAAATCCTCATTTCACTTATCAAGAAATACGAGTCAGAGAGATTCACTTGACTACAGCCACACAGCTAAAAATGAAATTAATATGACCAATAAGAATACTATCTGAGCCAGGTGCTGGTAGTTGATGCTTGTAATCATAGCTACTCAGGAGTCTTATATTTGAGGATAGTGGTTTGAAGCCAGTGTGAGACTTATCTCCAATTAATTTTAGTGAAAAGCCCTGAAATGGAGCAAGAGCCCAAGAGGTAGAGTGCTGAGCCCAAGAGGTAGAGTGCCAGTTCTGAATAAAACAGCTGAGGGACAGCACCAAGATTCTGAGTTCAAGCTCTAATACTGGCATCAAAAAAAAGAAAAAGATTTCTGACCATCACCCAAGACAATCTCATACTTTCTTGCCCCCTTGTCAGAACCTCCTTTGCGAGCAGCCAGGGAATAAGACTGACATCTTGTGTGACACCCCAGGCCTGACCTAGATCCTTGGTGTGTATTGAGACTCCCTACTAGATGACTTGAGCTACTGGAGGGGCTGAGTATAAGGTCCATATGAAGGAAGAACAGCCAGTGTCTTTGATTTCTCTGGAACCAGAACCAAGATAAAATATATGTGTCATATAACAGTGACTCATGCCTATAGTTTTAGCTATTCAGGAGGCTAAGATTTGAGGATCATGGTTCAAAGCCCTTGAGAAATCTTATCTCCCACACACCAGTAAAAATCTGGAAATGAAGGTGTATTTTAAGACATACAGAACTATTTTGAGGCAGAATAAGTTAAAGGGAAATTTACACATGCATGTGTATCATACATGCGTATATATATGCATGTGCATATAAGTAGATTGGGGGATATGGGGCCTGAGCTCAACAACAGCTCATGTTGCATCAATAAGCTGTAGATTGGAAACTCAGGTAGAATTTCTACTTTGCAGCTAAGTGACTGAATTTGGGTAACTTCAAGTTCCTTCTGAAGTTTATCAAGTCATTGAGTAAAGCCCATTCCATTAAGGAAAGGTAATCAATCTTCTTTACCCAAAGTTTAAAATTATTTAATCTTACCCATTTAAACTTTACCCATGTGATTAAAATGGTAATCACATCCAAAAGTATTTTCATAGCAACATATACTGATGTTTGCCACAAAAATGAGGTACTATAGTCTAGCAGAATTAATATGTTAGAATTCATCATCACTAGCCAGTTGTTGGGGTCACATGCCTGTAATTCTAGCTAGTCAGGAAGCTTAGATATAAGGGCTTTGGTTATCTCATGTTACAGATATAGAATGAAGGCAAACAAATTAAAATGACTTGTCTTTGATGTCACAAATTAGTAACTGCCAGAGCTGGGTCTTTTATCCTCGTCTTTCCAATATTATCCTGGCCTTTCCAATTTGTTCACCCTCAAATAATTCTCCATTTGTGTGTGTAGCCTTTATCATCTCCTACCCTCACCCTCCTTACTTTCTTTTTCTATTTTGCCAGTCTTGGGGCTTGAACTCAGGGCCTGAGCTCTGTCCCTGAGCTTCTCTTTGCTCAAAGCTAGCACTCTACCACTTGAGCCACAGTGCCAGTTCTGTTTACGTAGTTCTGAGGAATCGAGCCCAGTTCTTTATGCATGCTAGGCAAGAATTCTACCACTAGGTCATATTCCCAGCCCCATACCCTCACATTCCTCTAGCATGGAATCAACAAATCCCACAGATATGATTAAGTACATGCCTTTATTTGGTGAGGAAACTCCCTGTGTTTGAGTCTCATCTTCACTACTGAAGTTGGATTGAAATGTTTGTGGGGCCAAGATTCAAGTTTTGTGATCCTGGCCCTGGGCAATCATTTTTTCTGTGTTCCAGTGGCCAAGGTAATCATTACCTATCTCTTGGGTCTGTTAGCAAGTTCACATAGCAAAAGGTGGGTTGGTTTTTGGCTTATATAGTCAGCAACGCATTAGAGTCAGCTGTTTCATTGAGCAAAGATGGCAACCTATGGCTGGGTGTCTCATTCAGTGGTAAAGCCTATATTTATTTAGCATGGTGAGGAGGAAGAGGGGAGGGGAGGAGAGAGGAGGAAGAAGAAAGAGAAGAGGTGGAAGGTGGCTAGGCTCAAATCTATAATCCTAGCTACTCAAGTGGCTAAGATCTGAGGATGTGTTTCAAATCAGCCAGGGAGGGGAGTCTGTGAGACTTTTACCTCTAATCAACTATTCAGGAAAAGTTGGAAATGGCACTATGCCTCAAGTGGTAGAGCACTAACCTTGACTGAGCCCAAAGAGGCTCAGGGCCAGTGCTCAGGAACTGAGTGCAAATCCCATAACAAGCAAAAATAAATAAATAAGGGCTGGGAAGGTGGCTCAGAGGTAGAGTGCTTGCCTTGCATGCATGAGGACCTGGGTTGGATTCCTCAGTACCACATAAGCAGAAAAACCTGGAAGTGGCACTGTGGCTCAAGTGGTAGAGTGCTTGCATTGAGTTGAAGAGCTGAGGGACAGTGCTCAGGCCCAGAGTTCAGGCCCCATGACCAGCCAAAATAAATAAATAAATACATACATACATACATAAAAAAATCTGGAGGCAGAAGGAAAAGAGGCAGATTAGGTTGTATTAGTCATAGGTTTTGATATTGTTGCCATAACAAAATACTTGACCCAAATAAGGGAGAAAGGATTTATTTTGCTCAGTGTCAGAGATTTCAGGCAACCAGAACAAAGCAGAACAACTCATGGAAGCCAAGGAGCACTGGGAGGGATAAGAGGGAAAGAGAATGCCTGGATTGCAGGCTCCCTTGAATTCCATATGGAACACCAGCCTAAGGGATGGTGCCACCCACATGCAGGAGGGATTTCTGCTTCAGTTAATCTGCTAGGGAAGATCCCCCTCCCCAGATTGGTGTTTTACTAATCAGCTGGGTGCATCTAAATTCAATTAAATCGGTCCCAATTAAGTTCAACCTCAAGGTTAACCACCATGGATGACAAGTTCATTTGTCTCCATACTTACCTTCCTTGTTCTCTCAAAATTCACTTATCATTTATCATTCTTAAGGGTTTTTTCAGTATCAGACTACTTGTGTGTGTGTGTGTGTGTGTGTGTGTGTGTGTGTGTGTGTGTGTGTGTGTGTGTGTGTATGCGTGTGTATGCATGCAAGCATAGACATGTGCTGATTCTGGGGCTTGAACTCAGCTTCAGCTCTGTGAGCTCTCCCTCAGCTTTTGTGGTTAGATAAGTTTGATGCCCTACCATTTGAGCCCTGCTTCCACTTCTGGCTTTATTGGTGGTTCATAGTACATAAGAGTCTCACAGGCCAGGCTATAAGGGCTCACACTTGTAGCTACTCAATGGGCTGAGATCTGAGGATTGAGGCTCAAAGCCAGCCAGAGCAGGCCTCTTATCTCCAATTAACCACCAAGTATAATTCAAGTGGTAGAGCACTAGCCTTGAGAAAAAGTTGTTCAAGGCAACAACCAGACCTTGATTTGAAACACCATGACTGACAAAAACTAAAAACTTACCAACTTTCCTACCTAAGCTGGCTTTGAACTCTGATTTGTAGATCTTATGTTCCTGTGTAGCTAGGATTATTGGTGTGAGTGAGCCACTGGCACCCAGCTTTCAGACTCTGAGGTAATGGATGTTCCTAAAATTGCCAGAACTTTTTGCCTTTAATGGAGCCTGCAAGATGCAGAATAGGGTCAAAGCTGGGTGTAGAGTGGCTCTGCCCAATGAAGAGGATAGAGGGGAAAAAATAAAAGGTCAAAGATAGTTCAAAGAAAGGAACAAAAGAAACAATATATTAGTTATATACTTAGGGTTTCATTATGACATTTTCATATATGTTTATAATGTATTCTATTCCTCATGTTACCTCCCTTCATCATGATGTAAAATAATTTGGACATGTTTCATTGTTTTATTCCTATACATGCAAATAATATGTTTATTCTTTCTATCAAAACAGTGCAATGAAGTAGGTTAAAATTATTGTAGGAAGGAGAGAGGGGCACTGGTGGCTCATGCCTGTAATTCTAGCTACTCAGGAGGCTGAAATCTGAGGATCTCAGTTAAAGCCAGCCCTGGCAGGAAAGACCTTGAGACTCCGATCTCCAATAAACCACCTGAAAGCTGGAAGTGGCACTGTCGCTCAAGTAGTAGAGGGCTCGCCTTGAGCTGAATAGCTAAGGGACAGCACTCAGGCCCAAAGATCAAGCCACACGACCGACCAAAAAATAAATATTTTAGGAAGGAGAGTGAATAAGGAAGAATGATTGAGTGGGCCTGATGAAATAAATTATATTATTGTATTGAAACGTCACCAGGAAGCCAGGTACAAGTGGCTCACGCCTGTAATCCTAGCCACTCAGGAGGCTAAGAACTGAGGATTATGGTTCAAAGCCAGCATGGGCAGGAAAGTCCAAGAGACTCTTATCTCCAATTAACCACCAGAAAACCGGAAGTGGCACAGTGGCTCAAGTGGCAGAGCACTCACTTTGAGCTGAATTGCTCAGGGACAGCGCCCAGGCCCAGAGTTCAAGCCACATGACTGACCAAAAAAGAAAAAAAAGTTACCATAAAACTCCCTTGTATAACTGATACATGTTAATAAAAATATTTTTAAAATGAACAGCTGATAGCCAATCTGCTACATAATGGTGAAATCACAAGTAGTTATATCCTAAAATCAGCAACAAAATAAATATATATGCTCTCATCAATTTTAAGTTGCACTGTTCTGGAGTTGCTTGCAAGGTCAATTTGACAATAGAAATGTAAGTATTTATGTGAATTGGAAGGGGTGTAATTATCTTTTGTGCAGATAAAATTATCTTTTTATTTGTGCAATCCTGGGCCTAGAACTCTGGGATAGTGTGCTATCCCCAAGATTTTTACTCTAGGCTAGAGTTTTCCCACTTGAGCTGATGCTCCACTTCTGGTTTTTTGATGGTTGATTGGAGATAAGTCTCGTGTACTTCTTTGTCCAGACTGGCTTTCAACTGCAATTCTTAATAGTCAATCTTCTGAGAAACTCAAATTACAGGTAACAGCCACTGGTGCACCAAGCTAGTATTTTCTTTTATTTAGAAAAGTTGGCTCAGTGGTAGAGTGCTTGCCTTGCATGTCTGAGGCCCTGGGTTCGATTCCTCAGCACCACATAAACAAAAAGAAAAAACCCGGAAATGGCGCTGTGACTTAAGTGATAGAGCGCTAGCCTTGAGCTGAAGAGCCTGAGGGACAGTGCCCAGGCCCAGAGTTCAGGCCCCACAACCGGACCCCCCACAAAAAAAAGAAAAAAAGAAAATCACAAGAATAGCTAAAAGTAATTATGGTCAATAACTAAAATCACTGAACTAATAGGGTATAATATATGTATAAAAATAATTGAACTTACCTTTGTGAGCAATGAACAATTTAAAAATAATGTAGGGAGTCAGTTCTGTTTATACTAGTATAAAAAAATAAAACATTTTGAAATAAATTGATCTAAAATGTAATCTTGAAAAATGAAAACTGCACTACACAGCAAGTCTTCAAAGCACCCTGTTTTTACCTGATCCTTATCTCCTTGCCTCTCAATAATTTACTTTTATAGAAAGAAATTATTTTTTCCTTTATGCTACTGTAGATGTTCTCAATTTGAAGCTTATATTTACAAATATGCTCTATGATCTCTATTTTTATGAGGCATAGATCAGGTCCACAAAAGAGACATGGAGAACCCATACACCGAAGGACTGAATATCAGGCATGAACGTTTCCTATCCAGTCTTTCCAAATCATATTTTATCATGCAAAATCACAAGAAACCTTTAAGAGAGAAGCATGGAAACTCAGATATGAGGGAGGGAGACAATAGATTTATTGCCGAGTTCTCATGATAAAGTCTGGGAAGAAAAGTTAGAGGTCTCTTAGATACATAACCTAGAGTTAATGAGTGGAACTTTTAGGATCAGACAAAAGGTAAGAATTCAAAACAAAGTAGGGCATGCAAAACAGAAGTCAAAAACAGACTGGATTGAGGCAAGTGATAAAAGGTCACCTCAACAAAGACCTACCCTAAACTTCATTCCTCTACCTCTACCCATATTCACCCTGATTACAGCAATCCAGCATTTCTTGAAGGGCAATACATGTGATATACCATGCTCTGAGAAACTCTTGTAGGAGTTTCATTAGTTAGCTGAAGAAATTAGTGAACAAAAGGCAAGTACAGCACAGCAAATGCAAACAGACAGTGCCAAAGGTCTGAGTTCAAGCAACAGGATCAATCACAACAAACACATTAAAGGAAAGGCAAAATTCAGAAACAACCAACAAAAATGCCTTAATGTTTCATGGATGGAATTTGGTAGTTTCTGGGAAATTAATTAATAGATTTTTGAGAAATCTAACTCGAAACAAGCATTGTGCTTTATATCTACCTAACAGTCCTACCGTTTCATTCCAGTTTATACATTAGAGCAGTGGAAAATTATCCAAGAATCAATTTAGTGGCTGTAACTATGAGAGTAGATATTCAAAAATTTTAGGCAAAACAGAGACATAACTTACATTCAGTAGAACATATGTGTTAAACAGAAATAAAAATGAAAACAACATAGTCTCATAACCTCAATTACATTATTAGAACTAAGAACTAAAATGTCAATCATCTAATGCTCCCCAAACATTTCCTTTTTGTGTTTGGTCTTGGAATTTTTCAGGAGGCAAATCGATTTTCAAGAAGAAACTGAACTTTCAGTTGGGAGAGGAAAGACCCCATGCATCCTAGCCTTGGACCTAGGGTCAAGGATTGGTCCAAGCCCTAAGGAGCCTACTTCCTCCAGGATGGCTCATCACATTATGGACATTATAATCTGAATTGCACCCAGATACTTTGAAAGTGTGTGTGTGTGTGTGTGTGTGTGTGTGTGTGTGTGTGTGTGTGTATGTGTGTGTGTGTGTGTGTTGTGTGTGTGTGTGTGTGTTTGTGTGTGTGTGTGTGTGTGTGTGTGTGTGTGTAGGGGGAGATCCTTCTGCATGTGAGCCTCCCCACCCAAGATTCGTGTTTTCCATTTATAAATTACAGTTTCTTGCCCTTTTTATTGCTGCTGGAAGTGCTCGTAAGTTCAGTTTTGCATTCAGTAGGTGGGAGCCCCAAGGCAGGCACTCAGCCTCTCTTCAGTGGACTTTGGGAGTTGTAACTGTAAGGGATCTCAAGCTACGGATCCCATGTCAGGCACTAACTGCAAGCTGGGCACAGGACCCGGTGGTTCTACCTTACATGTGTTCTTCCAGTCTGGGGTTGATTTGTTTGGGGAGTCATGAGCTTGTGCTGCCATTAGACTGTGTGCTTCCAGACACCAGAATCTGGCTTCTGAAGCTCCAAGAACAATTTGGGTATTTCTCCAGACTAGGAGACCCTGGAGCTTTATGTTTATTCTCCATGACCGAGAGATTTTGTTGTTAATCCATGTGACTTTATTCACTTCACCCGACTGTAACTGAGCATGATAACAATTGCAATAAAATTGTAAAGTCTGTGCCTTGAATCTTCTCATATTACAGTTCTATTTTGGGGTTCTGTGTTGTTTATCTGAGAGGCATTTTTACTCTGCCTCTGTTTGTTAGCCTTTTTAGCACTTCTGGCTTGAGTTTACTCATGTTTGTACATGACCTTGTTTTAAGAGACAGGTCTACATGGGATACTGGAGTAGTATATGCTGGTCCTGTAGTTTCAGGAATAAAGCCTAGCAATGTTGCAAGGAGGGAACCTACAAATAACAATCTCCCTCCTAAAGAACAGAGGCAGAAAAGCACAGGAAGGCGAAGATGCTTTTAGCTTTCCTTGCCTTAAGCAATAATTGGTTCTACTTCTTGAAGCGATCACTTGATGCTTTTGAAAGGTTTAGACCAACTTTCAGGAGGGAAGGTGAGCTGAACTGAGGAATAAACCAGAGCATAGTTATCAGAGGGTACAGGAGGGTATGGTTTAGGGTAGAGAGAAAACTATCACAACTGAAAGTATCTGTCTAGGTACCAATCCCTAATCCAATTCTCAATGATTTATGCAGCCTCTTTCCACAATAATTTATAGTATGTGATCTGTCAAACTTATCTTCAGTGCCCCATCTGTGGATTTGCTCATGCTAGCTATACCATGTTGGTACTTCCTGGCAGTTCAGGGAGTTGGTAAGAGACTTTTGGCTTCTAAGAAAATTGTAAGAAATCTTGAGAAAATATATATTGCTCAAGGTTGTATGCTTTGTAGATTTAGCTAATGTTACCCATTTACCACAATCTTCTTTAAAAAGTATTAATTCACTTAGGAAATTCCTTTTGGAATTTGAAGTTAATAAAGCATAAACATTTCTGTAAAATACCTTATAGAAACATGCTGGTTCTATTTTTGTCCTCTGAACTTCTTATGGAATTTGCAACTTTAAAATGTTACTAACATGGATATTCTCTACTTTCTGTTTTTGATAAATTACACTTTCTCTAATAGAATAATAAGCATATTTTACATCATTGCCATAAAAACATATTCCAAAACAATTGATGAACTATAATTAAAATACAATGCCCTCTTTTTGAGTGCTAGTCCCAGTTCTTGAGCTAAAGGTCTAAATACTGACTATGAACTGCTTTTGCTCAAGGGCAATGTTTACCACTTAAGCCACATCTCTACTACCAGCTATTATTGGTAGTAATATGTCTAATAAAATAATCTGAAATAGATTTTTTTAATGTTTAAGGAGTGATGTTCAGTCACTTATGTTTACAATGATAGTCCAAATCCCAAAAGAAAAAAAAATGCCACCCTGAAATATATTACACTCTTGGTCTCAAGCATTGTGAATATAGATACATTGCTTATAATTAAATCTTTTAAAGTTTTTTTAAAGTATGAAATCATTCAGGTGATGCAGAAAAAATCAGTAGTAAGATACAAACATTGCTTTAAAATGATTCATATTGTCTTTCCTAGAATAAAATATCCTCACTGAATACTGCAGAATAGATATTCATTCTTTGCAAATGTCACTGTAAAGTTCAATTTTTTTTCACCAACAGAGAGTTCAACATAATATAATGATCTCTATTTTTATTACCAAACATTGATATAAGTGATCAAGGACAGGCTGGGAAGGTGGCTCAGTGGTAGAACGCTTGCCTTGCATGCATGAGGCCCTGGGTTCGATTCCTCAGCACCACATAAGCAAAAAGAAAAAAGCCAGAAGTGGCACTGTTGCTCAAGTGGTAGAGCACTAGCCTTGAGCTGAAGAGCTGAGGGACAGTGCCCAGGCCCAGAGTTCAGGTCCCACGACTGGACCCCAAAAACAAACGAACAAATAAGTGACCAAGGACTTCGGTAAGTCTAGGTGTTTCTGTGTTCTCTCACACAGAGCAATTATGTATATGGTCAATAAGATGGTGTTCCAGATTTTACTTCTTTTTTCCCCTTTTTTATTGTCAAGGTGATGTGCAGAGCGGTTGCAGTTACATAAGTAAGGCAATGAGTACATTTCTTTTCAAAATTGCTCTCCCTTCCCTCAATTTTCTTCTACTTTCCCTCCCTCCAACCCAGTTCATGTTATTTTATATTAGCAATTTCCAATCTAAGTATTTGTGTAAAAAAAAAAAAAACAACTGAGGATAATAGAAATTCCTAGTGATAAACCAACAAGTAAAAACCAATAAGTATAAGATGTTTAATTCATTATATTTAACTTTTCTGAATCTAAAATTTGGGGTGTCCTCAGCTTAGTATTTTGTGTTGATGTTGTTTACCTAACATAGAAAACTTAATATTCTGGTTCCTTAGCTAAGCATGGTTGGTTGGCATTATGTCATTCCTATGAGCAGTATTTTATGTTGCATCTTTATTAGGCCCTGTACCTCCAGCAGGATGGCCAAGGTTCTTGTTTTGTTTGTTTGTTTGTTTGTTTTTTGTTTTGGTCAGTCTTGGGGCTGGAACTCTGGGCTTGGCTTCTGTCCCTGCACTCTTCAGCTGAAGGCGAGTGCTCTACTGCTTGGGCCACAGGGCCACTTCCAGTTTTCTAGTGATTTATTGGAGATAAGAGTCTCTTGGATTTATTCCTGCTAGGGCTGGCTTTGAATCTTGATCTTCAGATCTCAGCCTCCTGAGCAGCTAGGAATACAGGTGTGAGCCACCGGCGCCCAGACTAGCCAAGGTTCTTAATTTGACTGTTTAGAAAAATGAGAATTAGGAGCTTCTCAAACCTGTGTTCAATGGCAAATTAAAAATCATTGCACAAGGGTGCTCTGAGTATTTAGATACAGGGAATTATGCCATTTGGCAACCATTATTGGAACATTATAATACTAGAAAAAAGAATTGTATATATATTTTTCCAGTATAACTCTGGGTGAGAAAAATTAAGTTACAACATACATGCTTTCCATGGTGTCTAAGTATGTATGAGGTAGACCACAAATGGTCAATGGAGTCCTAAGATGGATACCTTTGCATTAATAGATTAATAGCTCATGTGTCCCTAAATGTATTTCAGTAATTAGTTTTAGTAAAAATGTGATATGATTTTTGGGTTTCAATTATTCAATTATTTTTTGTGGGAACATTAGTTTTTATGAATTCTACATGTATATTAAACATAGATATGAATTGCTTTTATACTATACCAACTAGTGGACTGTGGATTTGTCTTTAGTAGAGTGTTCAATGCTTTACTTCATACTTGAAACAGTCTTCCCCTATAAGAAGACTTTATGCTTTTCCAGCTTATGTATAATGTTTTGAGCAGGAAAATCTGTGGCAAAATCACAGAGATTTTTTCCTGACCATGTCATTTGGCTTATTTTCCAGCCATGCTTCCAGAATCATCTTTTCATTGTCAACAGCAAGAAAGAATGAAAGGATCTCTGGTGAGTTACTTTTTATTCTTTACTTTGCTGTACATTCCATTTTATGAACCTAAGTATGTCCAAGATTTAAAAACAGACAAAACAGGTTCAGCTTGAGGAACATGTTCATAAATTAATTAAAAATTGCTTATAGATTTAGTAGTTTAAAAAGTCTCACCTTCGGTCTTACTTGAGTCCAGATGTGCTTGATTATTTCCAATGTTTGAAAATTTATTTATAGAGATTAAGTTATTACATAAATATCCACAATATTGTGGGATAGTTATACTTAGCCAAAGTCACAAACACATTTTAAACTTTACCAGGCAAATGGTCATTATCATGTCCTAGAAAGCTTGTGAACTCTACAAAGTTTGACAATACAACTATTTCTTCCACATTGGGTGATATGCACATTTCTTTCTTTGTGCTTAGTGTAAGCTGTTCCCTCTTTCTCTGTCATTCCCTCCCTCCCACCACTGCCCTTGAGTTGTATAGTTCACTGTAGTTCACTTTCCTGGATGCCCAGTGCAGCTGATAGACCCCTCTGCTGTATTTTATCATTTGTTTCTTTCTGATTTTGTGCCCTCCTCCTAGCTTCCCTCATATGTACACTTGTATATCAGGGAGACCATATGTCAGTTTTCTCTGTAATCTTGGCTTATTTTGTTCAGCGTGATTTGTTCTAGTTCTACTTGCCTAAAAATGTCATTATTTTGTCCTTTCTAATGGCTACATAATATATTCCATTGTATACAGGTACCACAATTTTGGATCCATTCATCTGTAGTGGGGTATCTGTGTTGTTTCCATAACTTAGCTATTGTGAAAAGTGCAGCAATGAACATGGAGGTGCATGTGTCCTTGTATCCTGGTTCCTGTTGCTCAGGGTAGATACCTAGGAGTGATATGGCTGAGTCATAGTGTATGTTTAGTTTTCTAAGGAACCTCCAGACTGCTTTCCAGAGTGGTTGTATTAGTTTACATTCCCACCACTTATGCATTAGGGTTCCTCTTTCTCCACCTCCCCACCTTCATTTGTTGTTGTTTGAATTTATGATATGAGCCATTCTGACTATGCTAAAGTGGTACCTCAGGATTGTTTTTATTTGCATGTCCTTTACACCCTGGGATGATGAACATTTCCTAATGTGTTTATTTGCCATTTTTATCATTTCTTCTGAGAAGTTTCCCTTTCGATCCCTTTCCCATTTAATGATGGGTTTGTTAGATTTGGGAGAGATTAGTTTCTTGAGTTCCCTGGAGTTCCCTGTATATAGTGGATATTAGGCTTTTGTCTGATATATTGCTGGTAAATATCTTTTCCCAATTGTTTGGCTGTCTTTCTAGTTTGGTACCTATGTCTGTAGCTGTGCAGAAACTTTTTATTTTAAGGTAGTCCCAGTTGTCAAGTCACTCTCCAATTTGTTGGTACCCTGGACTCTGTTCAAGGAGGTACTGCTTGTGCCTTTAAGTTCTAGTGTCTCTCCTACTCTGTCCTCCGTAGTTTCAGAGTTTGAGGTTTGATGTTAAGATCTTTAATCCATTTTGATGCTAGTGCTTGGTGTTAGGCTGGGGTCCACTATAGTTTTCTGCATGTGGCTGCCCAGTTTTCCCAGCACCAATAGTTGAAGAAGCTATGTTTTTTTTCCAGTGTATGTCTTTAGCTCCTTTGTCAAACAGCAGCTGATGGTAAGTATGTGGTTTTATTTCTAAGTCTTCTAGTCTATTCCATTGGTTTTCAGGCCTATTTTTGTGCCAATACCAAGCTGTTTTTTATTATGGCTCTATAGAAGAGCTTGAAATCTAGTACTGTGATACCTCCTGCTTTGCTCCTTTTGCCTAGGATTGCTTTGGGTATTCTAGGTCTTTTGCAGTTCCCGATGAATTTTTGGATTGTTTTCTCTATTTCCATAAAGAATGTCATTGGGATTTTTATGGGAACTACATTGAATTTGTATGTCATTTTTGGCAGTATGGCCATTTTCACAATATTGATTCTGCCTGTCCAAGAACATGGAAGGTCTTTCCATTTCCTGGTATCCTCTTTGATTTCTTTCTTTAGGCTTTTATAGTTTGCACTAAATAGGTCATTTACATATTTGGTTAGGTTAATTCCTAGATATTTGGAGGTTATTTTGAATGGGGTTGTTTTCCTGATTTCCCTTTCTTCTTGTACATTATTGATATACTGAAAGGCAACTGATTTTTGTGTACTAGTTTTGTATCCTGCTACTTTGCCCAAGTGATTTATAAGTTCTGTGAGTTTGGGAGTGGAATTTTGAGGGTCATTTAGATATAAGATTATGTCATCTGCAAATAGGGATAGTTCAATATCTTCCATCCCTTTGTGGATATCTGTAATGTCCTTTTCTTACCTTATTGCTCTGGCTATGGATTTCAGAACTATTTATTCTCTTTATTCGTGAATTTCTACTCACTAGCTTTGGTTATTTCTCTCTCTCTCTCTCTCTCTCTCACTCTCTCTCTCTCTCTCTCTCTCTCTCTCTCTCTCTCTCTCTCTCTCTCTCTCTCTCTCTCTCTCTCTCTCTCTCTCTCTCTCTCTCTCTCTCTCTCTCTCTCTCTCTCTCTCTCTCTCTCTCTCTCTCTCTTTGCCAGTCATGGTGCTTGAACTCTGGCACTGTCCCTCAGCACTTCAGCTCAAGGCTGGCACTCTACCACTTGAGCCACAGCACCACTTCCAGCAGCTCAAGGCTAGCACTCTACCACTGGAGCCACAGCACCACTTCCAGCTTTTTCTGCTTATGTGGTGCTGGGGAATCGAACCCAGGGCCTCATGCATGCAAGGCAAACACTCTACCAGTGAGCCACCTTCCCAGCCCCTCATTTTCTCTTTTTGTATCTATTTTTCTATCATTTTTCTCTTTCTCTCAGGCCCTCTTCCATCCATCTGTCTCTTTTTTTTCTTTTCTTCAACTGATCTACCTGGGAACTAGTTTTTCTTCCTGATCAATTTTATTTGGTTATGTGGCTCTTAGAATTCAGATTTTTATTATCCATTATATAGAGAAAGTGTTGCCTAGATAGTTCTATTGGATTCCACAGCCAAAGTAAATTAGAAAAACCCAAAGACATACACATGAGAGATTGTTAGTTATTTCATTTTAATTTTGATATGAACTTTTCTCAACACTATTTACATTGACCATCTATTTTAATCAACTATTTGTATATATTCTGTTAAAAGTCTCTTCAATTTTTTTCCATTTTAAAATCATATTTTCTTTGCTGTAGTTTTGGATTTGGTTTCATATTTTCTAATGCATTCCAGTAATTAACATATTTAGAAATGTTTGAGAACATTTTCGTTTATACCATGCTTTTACTTCTTGGTTCATTGAATTTAGATAATGTTTAGTTTTATATCAGGTACTTTTGGTATCCTATCCAAGGAGTTACTGTCAAATCTAATGTCATGAAGCTTTTCTTCTCTCTTCTTTTCCTCCTTGCCCTTTCTCTCTCTTTCCCTCCTCTCCATACCTCTCTTGTCCCTTCTTCCCTGCCCTTTTGCTCCCCTTCTTTCCCTCTTCCACTCTTTTTCTTTTCTCTTTATCTCTGAGATGAGGACTACTGTGTTGCCACAGTTGGTGTCTAACTTGGAAACTCATTTGATATAACCACCTCAGCCACCACCATTCCTTTCTTGGGCTTTTACTGGATCTTGAACTCATAGCCCTCATAGTCAGTTAGCTTCCTCATTCATTGTTGGCCCTATCACTTTAGCCATGAGTCCAATCTGCTTATTAGCTGCTTAAATTGAGTTGTCTACTCAAGCTAGCTTCTAGACCTCATCCTGTTAAGTAGCTAGGATAGGATACCAGTCGAGCCAGAAGCAATTGCTTTGTTTATTCTTACCTGAATATTTAACATTAATAGCTAATTGGATATTACAATGAAACAAGATTATTGTTACTGGTTTATGCAGAGTTAATATTCAACCTAAACTCAAATATTTCATGATTCAAATTAAGTATTGCATTTTATTTCTAATAATCCTTTCAAGAAATATTATTCTCTCACCTATAGTCTGTATTGTAGGAGGTAGGCAATGTTCACAAAAATTCATGCTAGCAGTTCTTTTTTAGTTAGGAAGTAATTAGCAGGATATTTATGACCTCACTACATTCTTTAGAAATTTAATAACAAAATGATTAATATAGGATATTGTTATTGTGGGAACTAAGTCAAATCTTGTATGGCCTTATCAATCATTAACTACTTTCATGAGTACTATTACTCCATTTAACATTAACCTGGACACTGTTCCTTTTGTAGACCTACTAATGTGGTATGTAGTCCGTGTGATGTCCTTAATGTGTTTTGATTGCTTACAACAATACTTTTTAATAGAAGATATAAATAGGCTCTTCACTGGGGCAGAATATGAAAATGCAGGAAAAAATAATCTGTTTACTATATAGTTACCCTCATATGTAGTAAATTTTATCAAAATATCTTACAGGTACCTACTTATATTTAATGTTATCATGTCATGTTATTAACTCCTTAGAATTGTTATCTTCTTTCTCTCGCTAGCACCAAAAATGTGTTCTGATTTATTACGGAATCTTTGTATTTTCATTAGTGTTAAAATAGAGGCAAAATATTTCTACTTTGATTTTTAATTCTCCCAATGAATAGATGACACAAAAGCATACATGTAGAAAGCTCAAATTCCGGACTTAGTGTTCCCATGACTGAGGGCTAATTATTTGATGGAAATATACCCTCACAGAAGCTGGTGTCATTTGATGATTTGTCTGTGGACTTTAGCTGGGAGGAATGGATGGACCTGGACATTGCTCAGAGGACCTTGTATAGAGATGTAATGCTGGAGACCTACAACAACCTGGTGTTTTTGGGTGGGCAAAAGTCATGCTAATTTGCAAAGTGAAATGATTTGCTTTCAGTAGGTATCTGAATATTTGTCAAATTTTCAATAGAATTTACATGTAATGTTCCAGTGTGCGAGAAATATCATTTCTTCCAAAGGAAAACTTCAACTTGATTATGTAATTCCTAAGGCAATTTTATTCTCATTCTTCAAGAAGCCAATCAAAATTTGACAAAAGTTCTAAACTATGCTCTACTAATAGGAAACTGTCTTCCCAAACTTAAGGTGATTATTTTAGGTGGTATACAATCTAGAATAGAAGAGGTATGACTATTGGAAATATGAACTGGAAATCACTAGTTGACAGTGGATATTTATAATCCAAACCTGGCCCTGGTTGCAGTGGCTCACGCCTGTAATCCTAGCTACTCAGGAGGCTGAATCTGACGATTTTGATTTGAAGCCAGCAATGGCTGAATAGTCCCCATGAGACTCTTATCTCCAATTAACCACTCAATAATTAAAAGTGTAGAGGGAACATAAACTGGTACAATGCTATCATAGAGCACAAGAGCTGAGATTAAGCAACAAACCGGTAAAATAAATCCAGAGCTGGGGGAAAGTCAATCATGGAGCCAGTGAGAAATGAGAAACAACATTTAAGAGCAACATTGTGAACAGGATGTCTGAGATGTTAGAGGAATGATGACTCAGCATGAACAATAGTTCTGCACTGGTTCTTATTAACAGAGCACTGTGTTCCTAAACCTAACTTGATTGTCAAGCTGGAGCAAGGTGCAGAACCATGGATAAGAATTTCACAGGTAAATTAATGCACCTTGCATAGTGACATTGGATCCAGCACCCAGTTGGTACGTTCATCTTGTGCTGAACTGAGTAATAATGTTTCTAGGCAGAGAACTATGTGATCCTTTGTCTCCTTTGTGAATCAATAATTAATATGGAGATACCCTGAATTCTGTGTGGCAGTTGAGTTAGCAATTCTCTTTCTCTGTGGGGAAGTCATTCTGAAACAATCCAACAAAAAGTAAAAGAGTAAATGAGATATCCTTTTCGTTGAAACTAGCACAATCCAGGTAAGTGGAAATAAGGAGGACTTCTGGGCTGCTATCCTCTGAGAAGGCAAATTTCTTATCAGTCATGGTTGGCAGAGACTGGGATTTAGAACCAAAGATTTTAGTCCAGAGAGGATAATTAGGTGATCTTTATCTGGAGTATATTTGGTCTTCCATAGTTCTAAGAGGCAGGAGTGTCTCAAAGGGACCTAAAGTAATTCTTACTAAGAAGTTAGAAATGAAGAGATATAGGTATGAATCCTTACTTCTAGGAATAATTTCTGTTTAAGTGAAAGGCCAAGCAATGTATAAAACATTCTTTTGTTCTCTGAATCTAGAAAATATTCCTTTTCCTAACCTAATAGTTAAGAAAAAAGCAGCACAATACATAAATTATTTCAAGAAAAATTAAAAAGCAGCTATCCCCTTATGTTCAAACAAGAGTATATTTGAGAAAAACAACACCATAATTACTAAAAGCAGATGGCTAGTACTCGGCTTAAAATTTTAGCAGCACATAGTTGAGTGATTTGAATGATTTGATATAAAAGAAGAAAAAACTTAAACACAAAAAATATTTTCCATTGGAATCAGTAATCAGTATTACTTTCTTAATACATTTGAGAGAAAAGCATATATTTTGTATAAATCATTTCTGACTTTGATATTTTAAAACCTTTAATAGTTACAATGAAATAAATGTTTTTACATCTTTTTTTCTATGACTCATCTTAGATGTCCCAGGAATTGAGGATGTGATTAAGATGTGCCAGCAAAGTCCAGATGAATGTCTGTGTGAAGCAATAGTCACAAAAAGTAACACAGTGGAGGAAAGGGTGATATTAGTAACGACCCTTAATTTGAGTTCAAAACATAAGCCAGAGGTGATTAGAAATAATGTGAACTCCTTAGGGATAAGGACTGAGGATTTCATTGCTATCAGAAGATGCTTCTCTGAAGTGAGCTTGATGAGATGCATGATGCATGTAGGCCTAGTGTGTCTCCTGTAATTGAAGAATCTTGCAGATATTCAGAACATTTTAGTCAAAAGTATGAGAGTCCAAATGAGCTGCAGAAATTTGAATATGGAGAAGAGAAGTATTAAATTCAGAGACCATATACTTTTTTTTTGGGGGGGGGGTCCAGTCGTGGGGCATGAACTCTGGGCCTTGGTGCTGTCCCTCAGCTCTTCAGCTCAAGGGTAGCACTCTACCACTTGAGCAACAGCTCCACTTCTGGCTTTTTTTTTCTTTTTGCTTATGTGATGCTGAGGAATCAATCCCAGGGCCTCAGGCATGCAAGGCAAGCACTCTACCACTGAGTCACCTTCCCAGCCCAAGACCATATTCTTTTTTAAAGAAAATTTTATTTAAAAAGCTTTTTTTGTCAGTTGTGGGGCTTGAAATCAGAGTCTGTGCACTGTCCCTCAGCTCTCCAGCTCAATGCAGTGCTCTACCACTTGAGTCACAGCACCAATTTTATAAATCAGCGCTCCTTGCCCAAGAAATACTTCAGAATGTAAGGAGAGTACCTCAATGTATGATCTATGGGAAAACATTCTACTGTAGCCTTACAGTCACTACACATCAGAAAATGTACTCAGGATAGAATCCTTGTCCATGTAGTGAATGGGAAGTCTTTCACTAAAGCAATACACCTTACAAACCCTCAGAGCAAATCTTTAGAGTAGACTGATGTGTATCCAATTTGCAAAATTTATCTTTCAGAAGTCAGACCTGACTTTCCAGCCTGTAGAGCTGATAAGCTACCCTATGCATATGTAGAGCTACCCTATGCATATGAAGAATTTAAGAAAATTCCCACCCAGAAGTGAACTCTCAGCAGGGATCGGAGAGCTCACACAGAAGAGAAAAGTTCTGAATGTAAGAAATGTGGAAAGACCTTCAAGGAGTCATACCTCATTTTTCATCAAAGAACACACACAGGAGAGAAACCTTATGAATGTAACAAATGTGGAAAATCTTTCAGCCACAAGGCAAACTTTACTGTCCATTGGAGAATCCATACAGGAGAGAAACCTTATGAATGTGACAAATGTGGAAACTCCTTCAGAGAGAAGTCAGAACTCACTTTGCATCAGAGAAGACACACAGAAGAGAAACCTTACAAATGTGACAAATATGGAAAGTCTTTCACCCATAAGACACACCTTCATGTTCACCACAGAATACACACAGGAGAGAAACCTTATGTGTGTATAAAATGGGGACGTCTGTCACCCGTAATGCATATGTTCATGTTCATCAAAGAACACACGTAGGAGAGAAACCTTATGAATGTAACAAATGTGGAAAGTCTTGCAACTGGAAGGCAGAACTTACTATTCATCAGATAAGACACACAGGAGAGAAACCTTAAGAATGTAAGATGTGTGAAAATTCATTTACCTGAAAGTCAACCCTCAACAAACATAAAAGAATTCACACAGGTGAGAAACCATACAAATAAACAAATGTGCAAAATCTTTCATCCAGAAGACAGAATTTCATGTCCATCAGAGAATACATACAGCAGAGAAACCTTATGAATGTAAGATATGTGAAAAGTCTTTTACCGAAAGTCAACCTCAACAAGCATAAGAGAATTCACACATGTGAGAAACCTTATGAATGCAACAAATGTGGAAAGTCTTTCAAGCAGAAGTCACACATCACTTTGCATCAGAGAACACACACAGGATAGAAACCTTATGAATGTAACAACTATGGAAAGATTTTTATGTGGAGGTCACACAAAATAGAATTCACACAGTTGAGAAACCTTATAAATGTAGCAAATGTGGAAAATCATTTAACCAGAATTTCCCAACTCAGCAGGCATAAAAGAATCCATACACATGAGAAATCTTAGGAATCTAATAAATGTGGAAGATCTTTCACCTGGAAAAAAAAAACTCAATTTATATCAGAGAACCCACACTGGATAGAGAAGCCTTATGAATGTAGCAAATGTGCAGTCTTTCACCCAGAAGGCACAGCTTAGGGTTCATCATTGATTACCCACAGGAGAGAAATCTTATGAATGCAACAAACGTAGAAAAGTTTCCAAGAAGACATAACTCAGTTTGTCTCAGAAAACGCCCAGAGGAGAGAAACTGTATGAATGTAACAAATATGGAAATTCCTTAGCCATTAAGGTACAGCTGATTCCTGGATTCAAATAGAACATGAAATCTATACAATTAATAGATTATTCTATGCCAAAGTTCCATGTTAGTTGTTGTGGACATGTTACCCCTATGTTATTCCAATTGTCTAACCATGGGAAAGTCAAGTGAGCCTTAACTCTACTTCCTTTATGTGGTTAAATAACTTGCACCTCATAGATAATATCTACTGTTTCCTGTGATCTCAACCCAGCCCTGAGGGAAGGGTAGATTTTTTTTAATACTTCCTCAGAATCCCAATACTCCTGAGTGATGGTAATGAGAAAAGAATCTAGTTGAGTGCTGGAGAGCTATCTCCTGGAACCCTTCATTCCTCTCTATCCCTTTCTTCAAACCCTCATCAACAAACTTATCCTGGAAATACTGATGTTCTAGTAGATATCCTAAGCCAGGAAAAGGTTCAAATCATGAATGCCTACCAAGTCTACATTTCCACTCCTGACCAAAAATAGGTCACCTTCTTCTAAATGGATTTTTTCTGAAGGACATGAGGAAGAGCACACTTGTACAATCCACTCAGCATCTTCTTGCTGCCAAAGACCTCTAGGGAGCCTTTCTGATCAGTATGTGACCCCACCTGTGACCATTGTTCTACATGGCTCCCAAGATGGTTCACAGTTCAGAACATCCTGAACCAATTACAATTTATATCTGTGCCAAGAATTCACTTTTCCTTGACTGATCAGCCCTGGTCAGTCTTTTGTCCTACTGAAGTGATGCTATGAAGAGGATGACAACTTTCTGATGATTACTGATGTGATTCAAACAGGCAAGGGGTCAAGGTCGGCTGAGAAAACTTAATTGCCTTTTCAGGTCTTCCTCAACAACCAAGGGCCCAATCAGTCTTACCCTCACCAGGTGCTTCAGGATAGATACCCTGTCACTCCCACAGTCCTTAATTCACTGGGAACTACCCAAGCTATTTTAACTTCATCATCCACTATCCACTCTACTGACCTTTGTGACCACATCCCCCGGATCCTCCTAGTCACAGGGACAAAGTTTTAAAGTTATCCTCTCTGTCTGTCTGTCTGTCTTGCTCTCTCTCTCTCTCTCTCTCTCTCTCTCTCTCTCTCTCTCTCTCTCTCTCTCTCTCTCTCTCTCTCTCTCTCTCTCTCTCTCTCACACACACACACACACACACACACACATACACACACACACACAATACTCTGAAAACCCATCTAAAATATCTGGATTTCCATGTCTAATATTCTCTATGGTGTGTTAGTCTTTGGTTTAATGCTCAAGCTTGGTGTTCTACTCCTTATGCCACATATCAAATTCTGACATTGTTCTATTTTGTATCACCAGTCCCTCTGATAAAAGCAGAGAAGGTGTGCTCCTGTTACATTTTCTCTTCCAAGATGTTTACAAAAAGATGTTTATGTTCAAAGAACTACAATATTTTAAATTAGAAAAATATTTTTAAAAGTGGATTAATTGCAGAACCATAAGTGAAAAGGTATTTTGTTGCACATTTAAAAATAAGTAAAAATATTGCTTGGTTTTTTTTCTCTTTCTTTCTTTCTCTCTCCCTCTTTCTTTCTTTCTTTCTTTCTTCTTTCTTTCTTTCTTTCTTTCTTTCTTTCTTTCTTTCTTTCTTTCTTTCTTTCTTTCTTTCTTTCTTTCTTTCTTTCATCTTTCCCGGGCTTGAGCACTGTCCCTCAGCTCTTCAGCTCAAGGCTAGTGCTCTACCATTTGAGCCACAGCACCACTTCTGGCTTATTCTGCTTATGTGGTGCTGAGGAATCAAACCCAGGGCCTAATGCATATAAGGCAAGCACTCTCCCTCAGAGCCACCTTCCCAGCCCATATTAGAGAAATTTTTTGTGTGGGGGGGTGTCCCATCATGGGGCCTGTACTTTGGGCCTGGGCACTGTCCTTCAGCTCTTCAGGTCAATGCTAGCGCTCTACCACTTGAGCCACAGCACCACTTCCGGCTTTCTTCCTTTTTGCTTATGTGGTGGTGAGGAATCAAACCCAGGGCCTCATGCATGCAAGGCAAGTGCTCTACCACTGAGCCGCCTTCCCAACCCCAAGAGAATTTTTAAAGAGATGAGGAATAGCTAGTCACTTGTGGCTCATGCCTGTAATTCTAGCTTCTCAGGAGGCTGAGATCTGAGGATCATGGTTGAAAGCCAGCCCAGGCAGGAAAGTCCGTGAGTCTCTTATCTCCAATAAACACCACTCAAAAACTGGAAGTGGGTTCTGTGGCTCAAGCGGTAGAGAGCTCGCCTCGAGCTGAAGGACACAATGACTGAACAAAAAAAAAAAGATGAGGAATATAGATTAAGTAACATTGAGCAGTCTCTTGTAAAAGCAGCATTCAGAAACGCTAAACATACCGCCATAGCAATAGTAAAGATTTCCCATTTTTCAGAATTTTAGACAGGAACCTGAGCATGTCCCAACTGTTCACAAATGTGAACCTCTTGGCTCTGAGTGACAGTTGGAGTTGAAGGCAAGACTTCATTCTTTTTCTCATCATTGTGGTAAAAGGTCACAGAATGTTCACACTGAGCACTTGCCATACAAATGAGCTGGTGCAGAAGGCCAAACTGACCTAGAAGGCTGAGCAATATTGTGACATGAAGTCTGTCACTGAGCAAAGAGCTGAATTGTCTAATGATTAAAGGAATCTTCTCTCAGTTGCTTACAAAAATGTTATAGAAGCCCATAGGTCATCTTAGAGGGTCATTTCAAGTATTGAGCAAAACATGGAAGGTGCTGAGGAAAAACATCAGATAGTGAAGAACACAAAGAGAATCAAGAATGAGCTAAGAGATAGCTACAATGATGCACTGTCACTTTGGAAAAGTTCTACATCCCTAGTGCTTCACAAGCAGGGAGCAGAGTCTTTTATAAGAGAGACTACTACCACTAATTGGCTGAGATTGCTGCTGGTTGATTACAAGAAAGGGATTGTGGATCGTTCACAACAAGCATACCAAGAAGCTTTTGAGATCAGCCAAAAGGAAATGTAAGCTGGGTGATGGTGGCTCACACCTGTAATCCTAGCTACTCAGGAGGCTGAGATCTGAGCATCACCTCAAAGCCAGTCCAGACAGGAATGTCTGTGAGACTTTTTTTTCTTGTGAAAATAGTGTACAGAGGGGTTACAATTACATGAGCAAGATAATGAGTACTTTTCTTACCAAGCATTGGTGCCTCCTCCTTTGTTTCCCCTTCCCATCCCTTCCCTTCCTCACCCCCCACACTCCATCCCACCCTCCCCGCCATGTGCCAAAATTGAAAGTTCGTTTTTCAACATAACATCTTGTACATTTCATTGTTGCAATGAGTCCAGCTGTATTCCTATTAAAACAATTTCTTTTTTCCCTTCCTCTCCACAAATGATACCAACATCAAATGCAGTGAAAACAAGGGAGGAACATACACAGCAACAAAGAAATCATTGTATAAATATGTTAGAAACAATAGCCATAAAGAAACATTTGAGACTTATATCTGATAAACCACTCAGAAAACCGGAAGTGGTACTGTGGCTCAAGTGGTAGAGCACTAGCTTTGAGCTGAAGAGCTGAGAGACAGCACCCAGGCCCAGAGTTCAAGCTTCACAACTGATAAACTATCAGTTTGGGTCTGGCTCTTAAATTCTCGGTGTTCTATTATGACATTCTGAACTCCCCAGAGGAAGCTAGCTTTCTTGCAAAGACAGCTTTTGATGAAGTCATTGCTGAACTTGATACATTAAGTGAAGAGTGGTTCAAAGACTGCATGCTAATAATGTAGTTACTAAGAGAAAAGTTGACATTGTGGATACGATAACCAAGGAGATGAAGTGAAAGCAGGAGAAGGAGGTGAAAATTAAATGACCTTCCAACTTTTATCTGCCTCAGTCTAAAATTTATAAAGTAGACCATTTGCCATCCATGCTGTCCCACGAATAGTTTGTTGTTTATGATTTATGACAGGTTTATCTTGCTTCTATTTGAATTTCTATATTTCCCAGGGTTTTTTTTGTTGTTGTTTAATATTAGGGGAATAGATATTGCCCGTTAACATTTAGTGAGTTATCTGTTTTCATCTTCAAATTACCAATATGAGGATGTAGAATTTTTATACAAGTTGTAAATGTTTGGCATGTACTTTGGTATATGGTGACATCATAAGGGCCAGTGTTAAAAGTGCTTCCATGTCAAAGTGAAGAAATCTTCCTACTTATTGGATTACACTGGTGAGGAATAAAAGGGATAATTGGTTCCAGGCACAGGTGTAATTATTCTGGATATTAGAAAGTTTTGGAGCACTTGCAGGGCTGTGGTACAAACAGATATTCCATGGCTGTTACATGCTGGAATCATGTATTTCTGTGGAAGAGTCCATCTCAATGTGCACACCTTAAACTACAGCACCAGAAGTATTCTTTGAGACAAAGTTGTGTCCCAATTAACTCTGGATAAGGGCAGAAATGGTTCACATTCCATTATTTGTAATGTTACCTTCTGTTTGCTCTCATTATTTTTGCTACAAATTTTATTTGTATTTAAATCATTTAGGCAACCTATGAACAAATGTAAAAATAAAGATGCAGTGAAAATGAACTGTTTGATAATCATTACCACTTTCTCTACAATTTTTCATGTAAATTAGTTTTTTTGGTTTTGAAATGACTCAAAAGAAATTGTACATTATTATAAGTTTGTTCATTACTCCCTTTTGGCCGCTAATGGGCTTTTACCAATTTTAAAGTGCAAAGTTTATCACAATAACAAAAATACTAATCTATCTACCAACCACCTCCTACAGAGCCAAATTTTTCCATGTGGAGGGGAAAATTGATTTGAAAAATAATATGTTCCACTTAAAATTTTGTTATATAGCATTTTCAAACTTAGGAATCCACAATGTTTTTGACCCATCATGACACTGGTTAGTTTTTTTTGTTTTTTTTTTTTTGTCAGTCATGGGGCTTGAACTCTGGGCCTAGGACCTGTCCCTCAGCTCTTCAGCTCAAGGCAAGTGCTCTAACACTTGAGCCACAGCGCCACTTATGGTTTTTTAGTGGTTTATAGGAGATAGGATTCTCACGGTCTTTCCTTCCTGGGTTGGCTTTGAACCTAGATCCTCAGATCTCAGCCTCCTGAGTAGCTAGGATTACAGGAGTGAGCCACCAGCACTTGGCTACACTGGTTAGTATTAACTGTAAAGTCTGTGCTTCTAAATCAGTTTTGGTTTTTGAGAATTTCTGGATTCAGTTTGCCTTCACTTTTGGTCATTTTATTTGTCAGGTGCACAGGACTACCTTCCTTGTTTTTAGCCTTCTGTCTTGTCACCATCCATTCCTCCTTGGTGGCCATGTACTTCGGAAAAGGTCACATGACTTTTCTGGCTCTACTCACTGTCTAAGATCCTTTGCTTTTCTTTGCTTGCATCCCACAAAGTATTAACCTCATCCTCTACTGCAGCACATCTCACCTTACTAGATGAGATTGTGTATCTCCTATAAACACTATCCTGAATGGTCTGCCATTGTTTGCCTTTAAATCTTCTCTAAGTAATGATGGGTCTGAGTTATACCAAATCTCACCCTACAGGATATTTCCTCAGAACATTACAGAAGACACCAAATAAAAGTGCCATTTTAAAAGGCAGGTGGGGATGAGAAGGTGGCTCAGTGATAGAGTGCTTGCCTTGCATGCATTATGCCCTAGTTTCTATTCCTCAACACCACATACACAGAAAAAAGTCAGAAGTGGTGCTGTGGCTGAAGTCGTAGAACGCTCGCCTTGAGCTGAAGAGCTGAGGGACAGCTCCCAGGCCCAGAGTTCAGGCCCCACGACAGAGAAAAAAAAAGATATATATTTTTTTTTCCTTCAGAATGTAAGATCCTCCAGAGCAGGGACAATATTTTCTGTATGTTCTATTGTGTCCAGTACACTGTAAATGCTCAATAAATATTGATGAGTGGAGGCCCAAAAAATCTGCTTTCTTCATTGGAAATATCAACTATACCAATTACTATTTTTGAGTTTGATATAGTTCCAAAATAAAAACTGCTATTCTTTCAAAGACAAACATATAGACACATACATGTATATAAGTACACATATAATGCTTTGGGGGGTAATCAGTAAGATTACATTTCATTAATATGAAATATTAAATCAGTGTTATGTATAAATCAGTACAATCTCATCCAGTCATTGAATCCATCCAGACTCCTTCATAACACCTGTAAACTTATTAGATCAGTTTTCAAAGAAGAGATATCAGTAAGATTATTAAATTATTTGGGATTGAAAACCAAAGAAATGAAGATCTCTACAAAGAAGGAGACTAAAAAGAAAGGAAATACCTCTGAGGTCCAATCAGTCCAGTGTTCATGTACAAGTCTTCCAGGGATTATGGGCCACAGTGTGATGCCCAGTGGCCCACATGCTTAACTGCTCAAGGCAGGATGAGATGAAGTATAGGGGCTTGCATACAGGATGGCTGAAGGTCAAGGTGATAGGAGGCAGAACCTGTATAAGAGGGGCCCTTTGTGTGTAATCCTAGTTACTTAGGAGGCTGAGATCTGAGGATCAAGGTTCAAAGCCAGCCCAAGCAAAAAGAAAAAAATCTATAACTTTCTTTTTGCTAGTCTTATGGCTTGAACTCAGCATATGGGAGCTATCCATGAGCTCTTTTGCTCAAAGGAAGCACTTTTGTGCCACAGCACCACTTCTAGATTTTTCTGTAAATAATTGGCAATAGGAAACTAACAGATTCTCCTGCCCAGGCTGGCTTTGAACTGACATCCTCAGATATCAGCCTCCTGAGTAACTAGGATTAAAGGCCTGAGCAATTAACACCTAGCTAATACAAAACTCCAAGTAATCACCAAAAAGCCAGAAGTAGAGGTGTGATTCCATTGGTAGAGTGCTAGCCTTGAGCATAATATTAAGGGACAGCAACCTGGCTTGAGATCAAGCCCCAGGATTAGGAGAAGTAATAGAAATAATCTGAAAATTACAAGCCAGGAAGATGCAGGATATGGAGCAGAAGGAATCTACTGTGTTTATATAGCAGATAGGCAAGGTGAGACCCAATGAGGCCAGAGGTCTGTGAAGCAAGTAAGACACTTGCCCGTGTCTCACAGGATGGCAACATGAAGCATTTTGCATCTTCACCAGCAGGTGGCACTAAAACAACAAGGCTAGGCAGGCCTAGTTGTTTGGGCTCTAAGTAATGAGCAGGTGATTTTATCTATTTGCTAGGTGTTGGAGGTGGAATGGGGTGAACAGAGGCCCTTCAGGATTCTCTTCCGTCATTCTTCCATTATCTTGTTCATCATTCCATTTTACAGATGAGGAAAGCTCTGAGATGATTTTTTAAATTAGTTATTTGCTTGATTTTTGCTAGCATTGGGGATTTAACTCAGTCTCTCACTTTTACTTGGCTTTTCTTCTCAAGGCTGGCACTCTTCCCACTGGAGCCACATGTTCATTTCTGGGATTGAGCTGGTTCATGGAAGAAAAGAAGCTCTCAAATATATCTGCTGGGGCTGGCTTTGAACTGAGATCTTGATATCTCAGCCTCCTGAATAGCTAGGATTACAGTCATGAGCCATCAGTGACTTGTTTTAGAGATGATTTTTTAAAAATAATATTTCTATGTTCATCCATTTTTTGTGTGTGTGCGCGCATATGCTCGCACACGTACACATACACACAGAAGCAGGGACATTGTCCAAGCACAGTCAAACGGCAGAGCAATGTTCACACCAACCATTTATTGTCCAGTGGTCTCAGATTTTGGGTGAGGGGAGGGGAGTGTGCTGTTACTCCCTGCCTTTTGGGCTATGCCTATTCCTTCCTGGTGACTACTTTGTTTCTCATCACAGACTCCCAAAACTCTCTTAGGGAGAACATCCTTTCTACCAGAATGGGAGTTCAGGGCTGCCACCCCAAGATCTCATCTCTTTCTGTCCAGCTGTAGGGCTTTCTCATTATGGGAAGAACATGGGCTCCCTGGGCAGGGAACATGAATTAGCCACCTTTCTTGCCTTAACCTGAAACCTGCAACATTCCTAGATGGAGGCTGGACACAGACTTCATTCCTTCATTCTGCAAGCCATTCCTTGGCCACATTGCACATGGCCGCAATCCTGATCTGGGAAGGGTCTCAGATCAGCTTCTCTGAACAAAAGCAGATAAATAGTATCCAACAGATATGCAAAAATAACACAGGAAGGACTCTGGAGGCTGAGAACTAAGGATCTTGTTTCAAAGTCAACTTGAGTATGAAGTCTCTAGACTTACCTTCAAAGAACCAGCAAATATTCCAAAGTGGGGCTGTGGTTCAAGTGGCAGAGGTCCAGCGTTGATCAAAAAAGCTAAGGGATAGTGACTAGGTTCTGAGTTGAAGCCTCTTTAACAGCGATAGATAGATAGATAGATAGATAGATAGATAGATAGATAGATAGATAGATAGATAGATAGATAGATAGATAGATAGATAGATAGATAGATAGATAGATAGATAGATAGATAGATTTTCTGAGTACTGGTATTTCACACCTGTAATCTTAGCTACTCTGGAGACTGAGAGTGAGGCAAGGATCATGGTGTGCAGTCAGACAAAGCAGGAAAGTCTATAAGACACTTATCTCCAATTAACTATCAAAAAGCTGAAAGCAGAGCTGTGGCTCAAGAGATATAGAGATAGCCTTGAGTAGAAAAGCTGAGAGACAGTGTGCAGGTCCTCAGTTCAATTCCCAGGATAAGCGTGCACACATGCACGAGTGCACACATACACACACACGCACACCACTCACACACACACACACACACACACACACACACACACACACACACAATGAGAGGGAGATATGGTAGTATGACCATGAGGTGTGGGGTATAGAGGGGGTGGCTTACTGGGAGCCGTGTTTTGGGTGTGGTGCTGGAGACAGAACTGGAGGAAGGACCTCCTACATGCCTAGAAATGGGGACTTCAGTAACAGGAAGAGCCAGCATCTAAATCCAAGGGAGAACAGCAAATGGGGAGGAGACAGAACTCTCTACACAGTTCTAGATTGTTCTGCAAGGTCCTAGTGTGGTAGGCAGGTGAATGAAAGTTCTCTTCATGGCTTTCATCACTCTGGCTGTTAGTGGACAACCTTGGTGTGTATGCAGGTCCTTGGTGTCTATGTATGCAAGTCCTGGGGCTTGAGATGTTTATGTTCAAGGCAAGCATGCTACCTTTTGAGGAACATCTGTACTTCCAGCTGTTTTAGTAATTAAAGGGAAATGAGTGTCTCATACCTCATGCCTATAATCCTAGCTACTCAGGGAGCTAAGATATGAGGATCATGGTTCAAAGCTAGCCCAAACTAGAAATTCCATGAGACTCTTATCTATAATTAACCACATGAAAAGCAGAAGTGTTACTATGGCTCCAAGTGGTAGAGTGCTAGCCTTGAGCAAAAGAGTTCAGGAAAAGCACCTAGGTCCCGAGTTCAATCCTTGGTACTGACTCCCCCCTCCCCACCATAGTAACTCAAAAAAATAAGTCTCACAAACTTTCATGCTCAAGTTGGTTTTGAACTATGATCTTCAGATTTCAGCCTCCTGAGTAGCTAAGATTACAGGTGTGAAGTTGTCATGTTGAAAACGAAATTTACAACTTTGGTGGGGAGAAAGGATTGGATGGGGAAGCAAGGGGAGGCTGGGAAGGGATGGGAAGGGGAAACAAAGGAGGAGGCTACAATGCTTGATAAGAAATGTAGTCATTATCTTGCCCATGTAATGGTAACCCCTCTGTACAGTATTTTCACAATCAAAAACAAGAAAAAGAAAAAAAGAAAAAGATTACAGGTGTGAACCACCAGCATCTACCTCACTTGACTTTTCACTCAAGGATAGCCCACTACCACTTGAGACACATCTCCACTTCCAGTTTTTGTTTTTGTTTTTGTTTTTGTTTTTGTTTTTGTTTCTTGAGTAACTGGACATAAGAGTCTGTTGGATTTTTCTCCCGAGACTGACTTTAAACCATCATTCTCTGATCTCAGCCTCCTGAGTAGTGAGAATTACAGGTGTGAGCAATGAGCACCTGGCTACAGTTCTCTTCTTGTCCCTTTTTCAGGCCCACCAACGTCCCTAGCTTCCTGCCCTTGCTATCATTGGTGTTATTGTCACTCCCTCCTATTTTGACTGAGTCACTCAGTCTCTGGTCCCAGGAATCTGCTGCAATGCTATTGTGGTGACTAGGACAAACATAAGGGAATAAGCCAGGGATAAACAGTATGGAATCTGAGCCTGCTGCCTCTTACATCTGCCATAGTATGAGTGATCTTGGGGCTTCTGATAAATGCCACTGCCCTCTTGGAGGCCTCCAAGGAGTTAGATGAATGCCCACTCACTGCAAGCATGCCAAGTCCTGGGGTACAGGGCACTAAGGCTCCTCCTGTACTCCACTGCCACCAGTGGTACTGTGAGAGGTCATGTCCCTCTTCTGAGCCTCCATTTCCTCCATAGTTCACAGACATTGTCCTTAAACACTGCATTCCAATCCCTTCTCCTTTCTCCTGGATCTTTGCCAGAAGTCTCATACTTAGGATTTTTGGGCTTTGCTTTTGGCTAAGCCGATCTGTCTGTTCCCAGCCTGGAAATCACACCATTATAATCATCCTTACTTGATAGAGAAGAGAATGGGGACTAAAGATTTGTGATGATGAGATGGGAAAATGGAGACCCAGTCTTTGAATGAGGAGTTTGTTAAAGAATATTAAAAACAATCCAGGCAATGATGGTTCCTGCCTGCCATACAAGCACCTTAAGAGGCTGAGATCTAAAGACCATGGTTTGAAGTCAGCCTGGGCAAAAAAAAGTCTGTGAGAGTCTTACTGACAATTAACCAGTTTTAAAAAGTCAGAAATGGAAGTGTGGCTTAAGTGGTTAAAAACCAGACTTGAGCAGAAAAGCTAAGCAAGAAATCAAGCCCTAGTATCACCGCACTCGCGCACACACACACATGTGCCTGCACACACACACACACACACACACACACACACACACACAATCAATAAAATGTGTTTTAAATAAACCAGTATTTCTAGACTAGTGAATTTATTCTTCTTTCAAAATCCTTGGCTAAGGCTTTGGCTTCATCAGCTGGAGGTCCCAGAATGAATAGCATAAATATTGAAGGTCCCTAAAAAAGCCAAAGTAAGGACACCTAGTAGGAAAAGTTTTTGTATCCCACAAGGAAGTCTGAAGGCACAGACGATGAATAAGCAGTTTGTTAAAATAAATACATAAATAAAAAGAGACTTGGCTGTTGGTGGCTCATGCTTGTAATCCTATCTACTTGCGATGCAGGGATCTAAGGATCACTATTCAAAGCAAGTCTGGGCAGGAATGTCTATGAGTTGCTTGCTTGCTTGCATTCCTTTTTATTTTTTGCCAGTCTTGGGCCTTAAACTCTAGGCCTGGGCACTGTCCCTAAACTTTTGCTCAAGGATTGCACTCAATCACTTGAGCCACAGTGCCACATCTGACTCTTTCTGTGATTAAGTGGAGATAAGAATCTCCCGAACTTTCTGGCTTTGACTGGCTTTAAACCCAGATTCTCAGATCTCTGCTTCCCGAGTAGCTAGGATTACAGGTATGAGCCACCAGCGTAGGCTGTCTGTGAGACTCTTATCTCCAGTTAACTACCAAGAAAACTGAATGAGGGGCTGTGGCTCGAGGCGTTGAGTGCTAGCATTAAGCAGTAAAACCTCAAAGACAGGACCCAGACCTTGAATTCAAGGCACAGGACCACACAAAAAATAATAAAGAGGGAAGTAGCAAGGGGCAGTGGGAGGCGAGACTTACCATTCATCAAATACAATAGTCTAGAAGCTGACATAGTGCTGACCCAAGTCACAACCAATCATTTATTTGAGGAAGCACAGTGACAACCAAGTAAATAAACAAATATGTGAAGCAACCACAGCAAGATAAACAGTGCAGGTGAGAGTGCTTAAAGGGGTCATTGTGAGTCAAGTGCTGGTGGCTCACACCTGGAATCCTAATACTCTGGAGGCTGAGATTTGAGGATCTTTTTTCAAAGCCAGTGCAGAGAGAAAAGTACATGAGACCTTTATCTTCAATAAACTACTCAAAAAAGCTGTAGCTCAAGTGGTAGAGCACTAGCCTTAAGCTCAAGGACAGGGCCCAGGCCCTGAGTTCAAGCCCCAGTCCTCAGACTTCAGCTTCCTGAGTAGATAGGATTACATACGTGAGCCACCTCAGCCAGGCAACCTTTTATTTATAGTATCTCATTTAATGCCCATGACTGCCTAATAGGAGGGCTCAGTCTGAAAGTATCAGCTCTGATTCACTTTCAGTAAATGATCAGGTCTGTTTTTCCACTGAAATTAATCTTGTGTCTGGGAGGAGGATAAAATCCCAGAAGCCCCTTCCCTTTTTTGGTGCATCCTACAGTGCAAAAGTGATGAAAGGGCATGAGATTAAAGCTGGGTTTGAAGGGCTGAGTCTCTATTGTGGGAAGCCTGGCCTGGTGTGCAGCTTTGATTTAAAAAAAAAAAAAAGTGCCTCAGGAAAGATGAAAACAAAACAACACCTCATATCCAATTTCCTTCAGAGTCCTCTAAGGAGCTAGTTGAAGAGAGGGGAAGGGAAGAGAGACTAAAGGGTTTCCTTCCTTTTATGACTTTGATTGCTATACTTTGCTCAAGCAGTAATTACTGAATACAATAGTTATAATATACCTAACTGGGGAAGGTCCTCAGTTTACTTTCCTATGGTGGAGAAGTATATGAGCTAAAATCTTCAGGTCTCAGCTTTACTTGGGCTGCTTGGCTCAGGAAGAGGGGGACCTCTTCTGCAAATTTTTCTGCCCAGAAAGAGCTCTAGTTTTCTGATTCTTAATAAACAGAAGCAGGTGCTGCTAGAGATAAGGATGGTATAGAATAGAGTGTGAACTAGGAGCTCACATCCTCTGGAAGAAGGCCCAAACTGAGACCTGTTCTGAGGAGAAATCAAAGAACTAGTGAGAAAATGAATATTTTAGGTCAGCAGGCAAGGGAAGGGGTTGCTGAGGTAGAACTCCTGCTCCTGTTCCTGAGAAAATAGAGAGAACCACACAAAGGTTTATTTTTATGTTTGTGTGTGTGTGTGTGTGTGTGTGTGTGTGTGTGTGTGTGTGTGTGTGTGTGTATGTGTGTGTGTGTGTGTATGCATGCCAGTACGGGGGCTTGAACTCCAGGTCTCATGCACTTGCTTGGCTTTTCCTGCAAGGCAGATCCTCTACCACTTGAGCCAAACCTCCACTTTAAGGTTTTTTTCCTAGTTTATTGGAGATAGGAGTCTGTCAGCTTTGTCTGCCCAGTCTGGCTTTTAACAAGTATCCTCAGATCTCAGCCTCCTGACTAGCTAGGGTTACAAGCAGAAGCCTTCAAGTATCCAGGTCTACACAAAGGTTTAGAGGAAGAAGTTTCTAGAGAAGAACAGAGCAAATTTGCGAAGGCCCTGCCTGATTTGTCGACTTCTTGGATATTTATTTAATTAGGAAAACAGCAAGACCAACATAACTAGGAGAAAAGCAAAAGGTGTAAGTCAGTCATACGATATGGGCCTCGCAGGTTGTAAGGATTCTTGTGGATTTTTTTTTAATTTAATTTAATTTTATTTGTGAAGATACTGTACAGAGGAGTTACAATTACATGGGCAGGATAATGCGGACATTTCTTACCAAGCATTTCAGCCTCCTCCTGTGTTTACCCTTTAGATCCCTTCCCAGCCTCCCCCCACCCCCCCAATCCCAATCCTTCTCCTTTCCCCCCTCCCCCCCCCCCCCGCACCAACGTTGTAAAGCTCATTTTGGACATGACAACTTGTACTTCTCATTGTTGCAACAGGTCCACCTGTATCCTTAAACAACTGGCTTTTCCCCATCTCCTCCACAAGTTATACTGACATCAAATATAGTAAAAGCAGGGGTTATACTGTGGGGGAGGGACATACAAAGCAACAAAGAGATAATCTTATAAATGCATTAGAAACACATGCATGAAAGAAAAAAAACATTAAATTACACATCTAAGGGTTAATTTTCCTGAGATCACATTATTTGACCTTTTCCACTTGACTCATACATATACTAGAAATTAAAAATAAGGGAAACCATGTGACCTATGTTTCTTTGGGCCTGGCTTACTTCACTTCATATAATTTTTTCCAAGTTTTTCCATTTCCTAACAAATGGGGAAATGCCATTCTTTCTGATGGAGGCATAGAATTCCATTGTGTATATATACCACATTTTCTTGATCCATTCATCTACTGAGGGGCATCTGGGTTGGTTCCATATCTTAGCTATGGTAAATAATGCTGCAATAAACATAGTTGTGCTAGTAGCTTTAGAGTGGTCTTGTTTGTAAACATTTGGGTAAATGCCCAAAAGTGGGATTGCTGGGTCATAGGGGAGTTCTGTGTGAAGTCTTTTGAGGAACCTCCATACTGCTTTCCAAAGTGGTTGAACAAGTTTACATTCCCACCAACAATGAAGTGAGGTTCCTTTCTGTCCACATCCCCTCCAGCATCTGTTGTTGTTAGAGTTCTTGATTTTTGCCGTTCTAACTGCAGTGAGGTGATATCTCAATGATGTTTTGATTTGCATTTCTTTTATGGCTAGGGATGTTAAACATTTCTTCATGTTATTGGCCATCCTTCTTTCTTCTTCAGAGAAGTTTCTCGTTAAGTCTTTCGCCCACTTATTTATTGGGCAGTTGTTTCTTTGAGCATTTGTTGTTGAGGGGTTTAATTTTTTGAGTTCCAAGTATATTTTAGATATGAGACCCTTGTCAGTTGTATGGATAGTAAAGATCTTCTCCCAATCGGTGGGCTTTCTATTGATCTTGCTAGCTATGTCCTTTGCCCTGCAGAAGCTCTGCAACTTTATGCAATCCCATTTGTCCAACCTTTCTTTGATTTGTTGTGTTTCCGGGTCTCTATTCAGAAAATTTCGGCCTGAGCCAAGGAGACCTAGGGTTTCTCCTATTCCATCCTGTAATGTTTTCAGAGGGTCTGCTTTGATTTCAAGGTCTTTGATCCATTTGTAGTTGATTCTGGTGCAGGGTGATATATAAGGATCTAGCTTAAGTTTTCTATATGTAGTTAAGCAATATTGCCAGCACCGTTTACTGAAGAGGTTGTCTTTCTTCCATTCTATTGTTTTAGCTCCCTTATCGAAGATTAGATGGCTATAGGTCTGTAGGTTCATTTCTGGGTTTTCAATTCTATTCCATTGGTCCTGAAGTCTGTTCTTATCCCAATACCAAGCTGTTTTGATTACTATGGCTTTATAGTAGAGTTTGAAATTTGGTATTGATATTCCTCCAGCAGTGTTCTTTCCATTGAGGAGCGTTTTTGCTATTCGGGGGCTTTTATTGTTCCATATGAATTTTTGGATTGCCTCTTCTATTTCCTTGAAGAATGAGGTTGGAATTTTGATAGGTATTGCGTTGAATTTGTAGATAGCCTTGGAAAGTATTGACATTTTCACGATGTTAATCTTTCCAATCCAGGAGCATGGTAGGTTTTGCCATTTTTTAAGTTCTGTGTTGATTTCCTTTTTTAAGATTTTAAAGTTTTCATCATAGAGGTCCTTCACTTCTTTAGTTAAGTTAATTCCTAGGTATTTTATTTTTTGTGAGGCTATTACAAATGGAGTTGCTTTCCTAATTTCAGCCACACTTTTCTCATTGTTGGTACACAGAAAAGCCATTGATTTTGGGTTGTTAATTTTATTACCTGCAACTTTCCCAAAGTTCTGAATCAGCATGAGTAATTTGGGAGTGGAGTCTATGGGATTCTTTAAATACAAGATCATGTCATCTGCAAAGAGGGAGAGTTTTATTTCTTCTTTCCCTATTTGGATCCCCTTTATGTCTGCATCTTGTCTTATTGCTGTAGCTAGGCATTCTAATACTAGATTGAAGAGAAGTGGAGAGAGTGGGCATCCTTGTCTTGTTCCTGAGTTAAGAGGAAATGGCTTTATTTTTTCACCATTGAGTATAATGCTGGCTGTAGGTTTGTCATATACAGCTTTTATTGTATTGAGGAATGTTCCATGGATTCCTAATTTTTCCAGAACCTTCATCATAAAGAGGTGTTGGATCTTGTCAAATGCTTTTTCTGCATCTATTGAGATAACCATGTGGTTCTTATTCTTGCTCCTGTTGATGTGATGAATACTATTAATTGATTTGCGTATATTGAACCAGCTTTGCATCCCTGAAATGAATCCTGTTTGATCATGGTGTATTTTTTGGATGAATTGTTGAAGTCGATTGGCCAATATTTTGTTGAGAAGTTTTGCATCAATGTTCATCAAAGAAATGGGTCTATAGTTCTCTTACTTTGATGAGTCCCTTCCTGGTTTTGGGATGAGGGTTATGATGGCTTCATAGAATGTGTTGGGTAGTGAGCTTTCTCTTTCAATTTCATTGAAGAGTTGGAGGACTATTGGTGTGAGCTCTGCTTTGAAGGCCTTGTAAAATTCCGCTGTAAAACCATCTGGTCCTGGACTTTTCTTAGCTGGGAGGTCTGTTATTGCTTTTTCTATTTCAGTGCTTGATATGGTCCTGTTAAACTGGTTTAATTCATCTTGGTTTAGTTTTGGCATGTCAATATTTGCTAGGAAAAGGTCCATTTCTGTCAAGTTGTCAACCTTATTAGCATAAAGTTTTGAGAAGTATTCCCTTATAATGTTCTGAATCTTGGTTGTTTCCGTGGTGATGTTTCCATTCTCAACTCTGAGTTTATTAATTTGGGTGTGTTCTCTTCTTTTTCTGATAAGATTTGCTAAGGGTCTGTCAATTTTGTTAAGTTTTTTGAAGGACCAACTCTTTGTTTTGCTGATTCTTTCTATAGTTTTTTTTGGATTCTAATTCATTTAATTCTGATTTAATTTTGGTTATTTCTTTCCGTCTACTGGATTGGGGTTTATCTTGCTGCTCTTTTTCAAGGTGGTTTAGATATGTCATTAAATTGCTAGTTTCAGATCTCTCCAATTTGTTGATGTAGGAGCTCAAAGCTATAAACTTGCCTCTGAGTACTGCCTTTGCTGTGTCCCAGAGGAGCTGGTGAATTGTGTGTTCATTTTTGTTGAATAGCATGAACATTTGAATTTCCTTTCTAATCTCTTCCATGACCCACTCTTGATTCAGCAGTGTGTTATTCCGCCTCCATGTGATACCGGACTTTCTTTGGTGGCTTTTGGTGTTGAGTTCTAATTTTATTCCCTTGTGGTCCCAGAGAATGCAAGGTATAACTTCAATGTTTCTGAATTTAGACAAGTTTGCTTTGTGGCCTAAAATGTGGTCTATTTTAAAAAACGTTCCATGTGCTGCTGAGAAAAACGTGTACTCTGATGCTGCTGGGTGAAATGTTCGGTAGATGTCTGTTAAGTCTAGTTGATCTATGCAGCTGTTTAGATCTGCGGTTGCTCTATTGAGTTTTTGCCGAGTTGATCTATCTAGTGGGGAGAGTGGTGTGTTAAAATCCCCAACAATTAATGTCTTTGGATCTATATGGGATTTTAGGGAAAGTAGTGTTTCTTGGATAAATTTGGGTGCTCCATTGTTTGGAGAATAGATATTTAGAATTGTAATATCCTCCTGAAGGAGAGATCCTTTAATTAGTATGCAGCGACCTTCTTTACCTCTTCTCACAAGTTTTAATTTGAAGTCTATTTTATCTGATATTAGGATTGCAACTCCCGCCTGTTTATGGGGGCTGTTTGCTTGATAGATTTTGTTCCAGCCTTTAACATTGAAAATTTGTTTGTTTTTACGGGCAAGATGTGACTCCTGCAGAAAGCAGATAGAAGGGTCTTGTTTTATAATCCAACTAGACAGTCTATGTCGCTTAATTGGAGAGTTCAGTCCGTTAACGTTAAGAGATAGGACTGAGAGGTATTTGGGAGTTCCTGCCATGTTATTCACCTTCTTGTGGGTTGTGAAATCTGGGTTCTTCCTATGGTTCTTGGATTCTCAGTTTGGGTGCAGTTTCTTGGCCTTTGTTGCGGTCTTGTTGGTTTTCTATGTGTAGGACATTTTTAAGAATCTTTTGTAGGGCTGGTTTGGTGGAGATGTATTGTTTCAATTTTTCTTTGCTATAGAAGGTCTTTATTTGGCCTTCAGTTATGAAGGAGAGTTTTGCTGGGTACAGTATTCTTGGTTGATATTTGTTTGTTTTTAGGGCATGGCATACATCATTCCAGGCTCTTCTTGCTTTGATTGTCTCTGTTGAAAAATCTGAGGTAATTCTAATTGCTTTCCCTGTATAGGTGATTACCCTTTTCTCCTTGACAGCTTTAAGGATCTTTTCCTTGGTCTGAGTTGATCCTTTGTGGATTATAATGTGACTGTGGGATGTCCTATTCTGGTCTGGTGTATTTGGGGTTCTAAAAGCTTCTTGTATCTGAATAGGCCTACCTTTTTGTATGTTTGGGAAGTTCTCTGCTAGGATCCTGTTAAACGAATTTCCTAGACCATTAACTTCTGTTTCTAGGTGCTCCTCTACACCCATTATCCTTACATTAGGTCTTCTGATGGTGTCTTCCAGGTATTGGATAGATCTATCATATTTCTTGGACTTGTCTTGGATGGTTGTAAGTTCTTTCTCTATAATATCTAGGCTGTCTTCAATCCCTGAGATTCGATCTTCTGCATGGTCTAACCTGTTGTCAAGACTCTCTACTTTGTTTTTTGTCTCTTTTCCTTCTAATTGGTCAGCTTTGATGGCTTCAAGTTCTTTGTTGAAGCTCTGTTTTAGGTCTTGTATGAATTTCTTTACTTCCTTAATTTGGTGTTCAGTGTTTGTTCTTAAATCACTTAGTAGATTGGTTATGGTTTCTTTGGACTCCCATTCCTTCTGTTGGGTTCCATTCAGCATTCCCTTTGTGGTCTCCCTGACTTCCTTCAGCTCTTTGTTAATGGATTCCATGAATGCCTTTAGTGATCTTTGTGTATTCTCTACCTGGTCTCTCAATTCCTGAATTACTCTTTGATTAGCTTCCTCCCGTTTGTGGGATTCCTGCAGTTCTCTTTCCTACCATTCATGGGATTCCTGCAGTTCTCTTTGAGTGTTTTGAGCCTGCACACGCCATTCCTCCCTTTCTCTTTGAGTATTCACAAGTTGTTCACGCAAATCCTGTATCAGTTTTTGAGTAGCTTCCTCATGCTAATGATATTCCTGTATAAACTTTTGGGATGCCTCCTCTCTCTCCCTATCACGCTCATACAGTGTCCTTTGTAAGTTCTCAAAATTCTCATTGATCATGTTTGCCACCAGTGTTTGTAGAGCTATTTGGGAACTCTCCTCTGGATTGTTCATTATCTGATCTGACCCCTGATTATCAAAATTGGGAATTGAGATATCCGGATTTGCCATTTTTCTTGTGTTTTTCTGGCTTACTCTGCCCATTTGAGATGAAAATAGCACCAGTTCTGTGCTAGAACACTATCTTAAGGCAACCATCAACCAACGTTTGCATTTATACAGTCAATAGTCTACAGATACAATCTAGTTCAACAGATATATCTATTCAACATCAAACAACTATATGTTAATGGGCTTCGTACCGCAGAGAAGAATTTGGAAAACCAGAAATTTTTAGGGTTACGGAGAGATGTGGGTAAAAAATAGGAATAGATTGGTGTTGGGAGGCACAGGGAGAGTTAACTATATCTTAATCTCAATGCAGGAAATAGGTTGGGTAAGATGTAAGTAGAGAGGGAGAGAAAAAGAAGAAAGGGAAAGGGAAATGAAAAGAGACCAGAAAAAAAAATAGAAACGTAAAAATTAATATAGTTATGGATATTGAAAGATCATCTATTTAGAGAGGAATGTGAATATATTGAGAAAACAGGAGGGAGATAGAGATGTGAAAAACTTTAAAAAATGCTTAAAATATTATATAGGTATAAAGAGGTAGTAATGCTATTAAGGAATTTAAGTCTCAAAGGTTTTGGATTGAGTAATAAATTTGTGGATTAAGTGTGTACACAATGGAGGATAGGGTCTACTAGTTAACTATGGGTTTATCTGAGGATGTGCAGGACAAGAGTTAAGTCACATACAGAAGAACAAAAGAGAGGAAAAGGTTAAAAGGATAAGAAAGGGAGAAAAAAAGATCAGAAGTTCAGTAGAGCTAGACAAAAAACAAAAAGATAATTAAGAAAGAAAGAAAAAGAGAAAGAAGACGAGAAAAGAAAGGAAAATGCACATTCACGTCTTCCTAAAATAAAAATTATAAGAGGGAAAAAAGTTACTGGAAAACAATTATTTTTTCAAAAAGGCAATAATTAAAGATTAATAAAAGTTTTATAAAAGGGAAAATTTTTTTTATATATATAAGGTACCAAAAAAAAAAAAAAGAAAAGAAAAAAGAAAAGAAGAAAAAAAAAAGTTCTTTGATTTTTTTAAAATTTTTTTTGGAGGGGTGGGAAGAATCCTGTATCTCCCTTTTGTCTGTAACCAGCCTCTTGTTGGAGTCTCTGGTCAGCTTGAGGTCCTGTAGCTTGATTGGTTTCTTAAGTCAGTTTGTTCGAACAGGCAGAAAAATGCTCTGCTTTACCCAAGATTTTGAGATCCCCCTCCCAGGTTAGGTTAATGGGAGGATGATCTGCTTTGAGAATCACAAAAGAGGGGTGATGAGGCTAGGTTCTGATAGAGTTGAGGCCTTTCAACAAACAGTAGCTTTTCCCTGGGGCTATTTTGTGAAAAACTCACAGAGCCCAGCCTGGAGCCATTTTCAGGGTTTCTGTTATTCAATTGATTGTGGAGGCTGCTAGAGGGAGTGGCAGCCTCTGGCTCTGGTTACCCAGTGAGGAAAGCCACTCCAATGGCTGGTGCCTGAGCTGGGTGACTTTTCCCCTGGATGGAACTGAGTCTGGCAGGTCACTTCACCATTAAGTTCTTGTGACCTGCTAAATGACTCGTTTTATTCCAAGGCCTGAGTTGGAGCTAGCAGCTCCTCTGAGCTTTGTCAGTATCCAAGATGGAGATCACCAGTGCTGGGGGGGGAGGGGTGGCCTTCCCTCCTCTGCTCCCTGAGTAGGAGTGAGGACATCGGGCTTGTACTCACGCCGAGTCTTGGATCCTGGGTCGTCTCTGGTCTGCAAACTGCAGGATGAAGATGTCCGCTCCTTGTCGGTTCTTGCTGGTCTTGAGTAGAATCCTCTTGCCCGCTGCATCTGGCTCCTTTGTCCCAGACTCTCTGTGTGAGCACTCAGGTATGGCCGCGACTGCGTTCGCCGCTGCGACCCTGCCACCGCGGCGGCAGCGGCTGGCAGGCGCTCAGATGTGTCTCCTTGTCTTGGCTTCCCCTCTCTTGTCTAACTCTCTGTCCTGTGATGGCACACTTGTTGTGATTCTCTGGCTTAGGACTGTTCACTGGAATTCTAAAACTGCTTTCTATGTGAGAGCTTGTTCAGATTCCAGGTTCTCCTCCGTCATCTTCCTGGAACTCCTCTTGTGGATTGTTAATATGAAGGAAAAGTACTGGTGAGTCCCCACAGTTCACCTGGGGTTCTCCTGAAAGGATGCCTCTGTTACAGCAGTGTGCTCAGTATAAAAGAAGTATGATATTAGTCACCGTATCATTCACAGTAGTGGAAAGGTAGGAACAACCCAAATGCCCATGGATGAATAAACAAAATATGATCTATGCATCCAATGAAATACTATTCAGTCTTAAAAAGGAATGCTATTTGGACCCACGCTACAACATGAATGAATCTTTAAAATATTGTAAGTGTAATAAACCAAATAAAAAAACGACAATTTATGTTTCCACATTCATAGTTAAACAATAGTAAAAATGAATAAATAAATAAAAGTCAAATTTGCTGGGTATCCATGGCTCACATTTATAATACTAGCTACTCAGTGGGCTGAGAAGTGAGGATGGAGGCTTGAAGCCAGGCTAGGCAGAAAAATCTCTCGGACTCTTAACCCAATTATACCAAAATGCCATAAGTAGAGGTAGGACTCAACAGTAGAATATCAGCCTTGTACAAAAAAGTTCAGCCTCGAATGGAGAATGAGTTGGCCAGTGCAGGTGAGAAAAAGCAAGCTTTCTGGGTGCAAAGACCTGCCTGGTCAACAGCACTGTGGCAGAACAGAACACACAAAGCCAGCACTAGGCTGACAAGGTAGAGCAGAGAATGTGGGAAGGTGGCTCAGTGGTAGAGCACTTGCCTTGCATGCATGAGGCCCTGGGTTTGGTTCCTCAGCACCACATAAGCCAAAAGAAAAAAGCCGGAAGTTGCTCAGTAGCTCAAGTGGTAGAGCGCTAGCCTTGAGCTGAAGAGCTGAGGGACAGTGCCCAGGCCCAGAATTCAGGCCCCAGAACTGGACTTACCCAGCCCCCCCCTCCAAAAATCAAAAGGAAGGGCAGAGAAGACAGGAGACTTTTTATTATTATTTTATTGGTCAGTCCTGTGGGTTGACCTCAGGGCCTGTGTCCTGTTCCCGAGCCTCGTTGTGCTTAAGGCTAGTGCTCTACCACTTGAGCCACAGCCCTGCTCTGGCTTCTTCTGAGTCTTTATTGGAGATAACACTTTCATGGGCTTCCTGCCAGGCTGGCTTCAAACAGAGATTGATCCTCAGATCACGGCCTCCCTAGTAGCTAAGCATACAGGCATGAGCAATTACTTCCTGGTTTCATTAACTCTTTTTTTTTTTTTTATTTTATTTTATTTGTGAACATACTGTACAGAGGGGTTACAATTACATGGGCAGGATAGTGCGTACATTTCTTACCAAGCATTGCAGCCTCCTCCTTTGTTTACCCTTCCCATCCCTTCCCATCATCCCCCCTCCCCCCCATCCCAATCCTTACCCCCCCACACACCGATGTTGTAAAGCTCGTTTTGGACATGACAACTTGTACTTCTCATTGTTGCAACAGGTCCACCTGTATCCTTAAACGACTTTTTTTTCCCCATCTCCACATGTTAGTTATACTGACATCAAATATAGTGAAAGCAGGGGTTATACTGTGGGGGAGGGACATACAAAGCAACAAAGAAATAATCTTATAAATGCGTTAGAAACACATGCATGGAAGAAAAAAAAACATTAAAATACATATCTAAGGGTTCATTAACTCTTGTGCCTCAGTACCTCATCCCCAGGAATGTGCACTGGAGCCAAGGTGACCTAAGCCTTCAGGGGAGCCCCAGACCCCGGGGGCTGTGCAAAGGCGGAACTCCAGCACTATCTGCAAAGCCCAAGGAATTCGACTCCAGTGACCATAGCATCAGAGGAGGCAGGGATCAGATCCTGAGTGCCCTCCAACTGCACCAAAATGCACCAAGAGCACCATTACCCAACAAGCAGATAGTGGTGGAAGTGTTATAGAGTTGGAGTGGGACAGCACCATTTCTTCTTGCGTTTGGTTAATTGTTGCCGCTGCCACCACGTGGACATGCGGATGTACTGGAGGTCAGGTCTGGCTGTCGCCATATTGGCAAAACGGCAATTGTAGGATCTGGCACCTAATCCTCATGCTGGGGGAGGAAAACCTGCCTCCCAGATGATAGGCATGCCCGGATCCCTGAAGGCAGGGGTGGGGACTAGGCTGATAGGTTATTGGACCTGTCAGTCCAATGCCTGGGAGTGGGAATTTCCTGTGGCTCTGCCCTTTGAGCCGATCTATTTAGGCCAGCTGATGGGCATGCCCGGATCACTGGGGTGAGCACTTGGCTGATAGGTTATTGAACCTGTCAGTCCAGTGCCTGGGACTGGGAATTTCCGGTGGCTTTGCCCCTTGAGCCTTTCTATTTTGCCCAGGTGATGGGCATGCCCAGACCTGGAGGCGGTGAGCAGTTGGCTGATGGATTATTGACCCTGTCAGTCCAGTTCCTGGGACTGGGGATTTCCGGTGGATCTGCCCACACGCCGATTTTTTTTTAGGCCCCGACCAGCCTAACCGATATTAAGTCTTGCCACATGTGTCTGCCTAGTCGATTCCAGCGTCCTGTCTCATCTCTGGCCATCATGCCATCTTAATTCAGATCTCCATGGAAGCTGGATTGCCTTGTTGGTATTGTTTTTATTTCTTTCCTCTTTAGCATGTTTGCTAAAGCATGTGTATTTGGGGGGCTTTGGGCCTTTGTGACAACTGGCCACCTGCAACCTGGAATATTTCATATTCCCAAATGTGGCTTCAGGGATAGCTCATAAGACAGCTAGTGCAGTGCAGGGCTGCCAGGCTCTGAAGGGGCATTTTTAGCGGTGGTACAGGTGGCCCTGGTCTTCCTGCCCAATGTGGGACTGTGGGTTTTGTACCATGAGAGGCAGCTTGGTGGCACCCGTGGGGGTTCAGAAAAAGTGCTGGTTCTAACGGCCAGGCAGGTGAGTGCCTCGGTCAGGTACGGCATGGAATGCTGCTCCCCCCTCCTCCAAATACTTTTCTGCTGCCCCTTCTTGCTCCTTCTTCTGCTGTCGGAGTCCTCAGGGGCAGTATGGGGACCTGGGCTTTTTACCTCTTTTTTACCCCAGATGGGGCAAATTGAGGTTCCGAGGATGGAAATGTGTCCACTCAAATGAGTCAGAATTAGAACCCAGGCCCCTTGGTGCCCTAGTCGGGGACTTTTATTTCAAATTTCCATGCTTTACAGTCAGTCCTCCTTTCTGTTGTCCTCTCGTGTCCCCTGACCTCATCCAGTGTTCTCTTTCTGGGGAGAACCCTGTCTGCATATGCCTGTATCCCAGGGTGTGATGACTTCTGTAGGACTGGTTCCTCATCATCTCTCCTCCCTTCCCCCTGCCTCACCTGATCCTGTTGTTTCTGCTCAGGTCAGTCCCTTTTGCATTTTACCATTTGAACAGGGGCCCATTGGGCCTCCCTGCTCCCCTCTCCCTATTTGGCTTCCCCATTCTTATTTGTTTCTCAGGTCCTGTGGGTTCCTTGGGGAGTGAGTGCAGAGATCCTCTTGGAGCTTCATGTGCCTTGGATAGAGTGAAAGGTGAGTTTCTGGTTCTTGAGGAACTTGCCACCTTTGACTCTCCAGGAGTATGGAGGAGTCCTGGTGGAAGGATCCCCCAAATGCGCAATTCCTTGAAGGTATAATGCCACATGCCTTCCTCCTCTCCTCTGAATTGACGGGACTTGGTATTTTTTGCATTCCAAACTGTGATCATATTTGTTTCTGCCTTTTTGGAATTTAATCATGTACCTGCACTTGTGTACATGCATTTAGGCTAAATTTGCATTGTGTGTGTGTGTGTGTGTGTGTGTGTGTGTGTATGTGTGTGTGTGTGTGTGTATGTGCATGTGTTTGTGTGTTCATGTGTTCAGATCCTGAGTCTTGAACTCAGGGCTTGGGTGTTCTCCTTTAGTATTTTTCACTCATGGCCCATGCTCTACCTCCTGATCCACAGCTCCACTTGTGGCTTTTTGGTGGTTCATTGGAGATAAGTCCTACAGATTTCACTGCTTGGGATGGCTTAGAACAAGGATTCTCATTTCAGCCTCCTGAGTAGCTAGGATGACATGTGTGAAGCATTGGCTCCTAGCTTTGACTGCTCCGTCACATCATTCCAACTCCCTTATCTCCTATCAAGTCTATGGATACTTAAATTGCTTCATATAGTGGGACATTTCAGATTTGCTTATGGGATTTTTCCTGGTCCCATAGGAAGTGGATAATTTGTGTATCAGGATCTGACTTGACTGACTGTTGGCTGGCCTCAAAGGAAGAGGCTGAATTTTTTAGTTTGATGCTTTTCCTTTCTCCTCAGTCTCTGGCTGATCTCTGGCCATTCTGGTGTGTTGCGTACAGAGGGCTTTTTGCCATAGGGCTAATCAAATGGAGCTTAGCAAATGGTGTAGTTAATACTTTGAGGTTAACTTGGCAGCTAGAAGTATGTCCTGTAGCAGCTAATTGCCCTTGACAATGTTTGAATTGTGTAAATGAGTTGTGTGTTTTCTGTATTTTGCATATGCTGGACTCTCTGCATTTCATACATGTGTCAGAGTCAGAAAGACAAAGACCTATGTGAAACTGTTGTTTCCTAACAACCACAATGGAACTGGGAATGGAGGGAGTCTCGGTAGCATGTGCAGTGGAATGGGGAAAGGAGGTGAGCCACAGATAACCTAGCCCAGATCTCTTTGAGACCTCTCCTCTTTCCCAAATTCACATGAGAACTGGAGGAAAGATGGTAACCAGGGCTGCTAACACTAATCCAGGACCCGCAAGCAGGGTTAAGCTCTCCTCAGCAAGGGATGATAATCAGGTCTGGCCATATCCTGGAGAAATAGAGCTGGCAGCAGGGGAGGTTCAGTAGCCTCTAGAGAAGCTCACCCTCACTTCACGGTATGGGTCCTATATATGAGCCTAGCTCCAGGGTATCTCAGTGGACCCTGGCCTTATGGATCACCGGAGTGCTAGTTAATAAAGTAATATAGTTAGTTAGCTGGGCACCAGTAGCTCATGCCTGTAATCCTAGCTACTCAGGAGGCTGAGAGCTGAGCTCATGATTCAAAGACAGCCTGGGCAGAAAAGTCTGTGAAGCTTTCCTCTCCAGTTAACTACCAAAAAGTCACAAAGTGGATCTGTGGCTCAAATGATAGGAGCACAGAAGCTCAGGGACAGGATCCAGGCCCAGAGTTTAAGCACCAGGACCAGTCCCCAAAATAAAACAAAGAAAACTGAAACACAAAGTTACTCTTGTTGATTTTCAGAGAAAAATGCTATGGCTGGCAGTTCTAGGCGCTAGTAGGACTCTCATTCCAGAAACCAATAAGGAAACTGGAGTTCTGTGGGGCTTGAAATTGTTTGAGATCCCCATCACTAGCTATATTACCATTGGCCTGCCTGGAATTGTGCCCAAGTCTATCTAATTATTGGGCATGTACAGCCTTTTAACTTTCATTCCCTTGGAAGTGAGTCGCAGCTCAAGTAGTAGAGCATCAGCCTAGAGAGAAAGGGATATGAGATAGCACACAAACCTAAACTTCAAGCTCCAGCACTGGCACAAACAAACACACTCTCTTTTCCACCTATATGAGCCATGGAGAGACTGGTGTTGGAGTGAATGCAGTGTGTGCTCTTTTGCATACTAACTGGTAGGTCTTTGTGTACTTTTTAGTGCTAGCTGTGGCTTGAAATCATGGCCTAGTAATATAAACTGAGCTTTTTTGCTCAGTTCTACCACTTGAGCTACAGCTCTAATTCTAGGTTTTTAGGTGGCTCATTGGAGATGTTTCATGAACTTTCCTGCCCAGAGTGGTTTGAACAACGATTTTCAGATCTCAGCCTTCTAAATAGCTAGGATAACAGATGTGGGCCACCAGCACCTGACTTAGCTGGGCTAAAATGCAAACTGCCTGGAGGCATCCCTAGAGACTTGAATTTAATTGGTCTGGTTGGGACTGGCACTATGCTGTGTGTGTGTCTCTACGGCTTGTGCAGATGCCTAAACTCAGGACCTCATATTCTTTTTTGTAGTTGTTGGCCCTGGGGCTTGAACTCAAGGCTAGGGAAATATCTCTGAGATTCTTTTTCTCAAGGCTACCACTGACTCACAGCTCCATTTCCAGCTTTTTCTGAGTAATTTCCTAAAGATAGAATCTCATGGGGTTTTGTGCCCAGGCTGGCTTTGAACTATGAACCTCAGCATCCTGAGTAGCAGCAGCAAGGGTTCCAGATATGAGCCAACAGTACCCAGATCATATTTGTAAAGAAGGATGAGGTAGCGATTATCTTTAAGGCTTGCTTCTGGATTTTGTGTACTACTTCTTGTTGTTGTTATTGTCGTGTCAGAAGTGGGGGTGGAACTCAGGGCCTTGTACTTGTCAGGACAGTGCTTTTCCTAGAGCTAAATCCCCAGCTCCACCTCATATTTTTTATTGTTTTTCCCCCCTTACAATTGGTGCTCTACCACATGAGCCCCATCTCTATTTATGGTTCATGTGTTTTGATTTTTTTTTTGATAATTGGAGATAAGAGTGTCAGGCTTGCTTGCCCAGGCTGGCTTTGAACTGCAATCCTCTCATCTCAACCTCAGGAAGTAGAATGGTGGGTTTCCAGAGGCTGGAAAAGGGATGGGTGGGTGCTGCTAATTAATAGATACCCAATTTCAGTTTGGGGTACTGAGAAAGTTCTAGAAGTTGTTATCAGTGAAGTTGCTTGAAATATGACTGTACTTAAAGCCACTGAAGTGTATTCGTATACTTGGTTCTTATAGAATGTTTTATTCTATACTTATTTTCACACAATGAGAGAATAATTAACATTGCAGCCAGAGAGGGGCTGGACAAGAAAGGTTGGCAGGAGGTGAGGCCCTTGTAAATTTCACTCGTTCATTTTCTCACCACCAAATATCTGTTGTTGGACCATTTGTGCTGGGCCTGCGCCAAGTTGAAACGAAGGTAGTGGGTGGTTGCTTAGATCTGGCCCTCTATTACTTGAGCCACAATTATACTTCTGGCTTTTTTTTTTTTTTTGGTCGATGGTGGGGCTTGAACTCTGGGCTTGGACATTGTCCCTCAGCTCTTCAGCTCAAGCCGAGAGCTCTATTGCTGGAGCCACAGTGTCACTTCCGGTTTTCTAGTGGTTTATTGGAGATAAGAGTCTGGTTTTCTAGTGTTTTATTGGAGATAAGAGACTGGGTCTTTCCTGCCCGGGCTAGCTTTGAACCTCCATCCTCAGATCTCAGCCTGTTGAGTAGCTAGGATTACAGGCGTGAGCCACGGCTCCCGGCATACTTCTGGCTTTTTGCAGGTTAATTAGAGATAAATCTCTCAGATTTAGCTGCCTAGGCTGGCTTTGAACTTAATATACTATCTTAAACTCATGAGTGGAACCTGCTCTTTTGTTCTTGTTTTTGGTTATCAGGCTTTAACTCAGTGCCTGGGCACTGACCCTGAACTCTTCGGCTTAAGGCTAGTGCTCTACCACTTCGAACCACTGCAATACTTTTGGTTTTCTGGTGATTAATTGGAGATAAGAGTCTCACAGAATTTCCTGCTCATTAGCCTTGAACCACAATCCTCTGATCTCAGCCTCCTGAGTAGTTAGGATTACAGGCAACAGCCCCTTCACCTTGCTGGAAACCTGCTCTTCTATGAGGGAAGGGGCTCCGATTATCTCCATTTTACAGATGTAGAAACAGGCAAAAAAATTAAAATGAAATGACTTGTCTATGATGTCACAAGTTAGTAAATGGCAGAGCTGGGGCTTTTATCTTTTATCTTTCCAATTGCAAAGTACACTCTCAAATAATACTCCATTTGGCCTTTATCATCCCATCATATTCCTGTAACAAGGAATCAAAAATACTCACAGTTGTGATTAAGTACATGGCTCTGTCTGGTGAAGAGAGTGTCTGGGTTCGAGTCTCATGTTCACTATTGAATTGGGATTGAGATGTTTATATGACCAAGATTCAAGTTTTGTAATCTTCTCCCTGGCCAATCATTTGTTCTGTGTTCCAGTGGCCAGGTGTGTAAGACTAGGATAATTTATTACCAAGTTCACCCATTAAAGTTAGCTTTATATTTCATTTGAGTGAAGATGGCAACCTTGGGCTGAGTGTCTCATTCAGTGGTATTCTGTACATTTTTAGCATGTTGGGAAGGAGGAGGGAGGTGAGGGTAGAGGAAGATGAACCAAGAGGAAGATGTACAGGTAGAGGTGGAAGTTGGCCAGGTATCAATGTCTGGAGCCTGTAATCCTAGTTACTCAGGAGGCTAAAATCTGAAAATGATTGTTCAAGGCAACCAGGGCAAGAAAGTCTGTAATTATTATTATTTTTTTTTTGTCGGTGGAGGGGCTTGAATTCTGGGCTTTGGCGCTGTCCCTGAGCTCTTCAGCTCAAGGATAGTGCTCTAAGGTGAGTGCTCTACTGCTTGAGCCACAGTGACACTTCCAGTTTTCTAGTAGTTTATTGGAGAAAAGAGTCTCACAGAATTTCCTGCCCAAGCTGGCTTTGAACCACGATCCTCAAGTCTCCGCCTCCTGAGTAGCTAGGATTACAGGTGTGAGCCACCAGCACCCAGCAAGATTTTTATCTCAAATAAACTACTCAGAAAAGCCTTGAAGTGGAACTGTGGCTCAAGTGGTAAGGCACTAGCCTTGATTGAACACAAAGAGGCTCACTGACAGTGCTCAGGCCCTGAGTTCAAGCCCCAGGACTACTGAAAAAATAAAAAAAGAGATGAAGTAGAAGAGAAAGATAGGGCTTTGTGTTAGTAATATAGTTTTTTGTTGTTGTTGCTATGACAAATAACTTGCCCTAAATAACCTAAGGGAAAAAGGATTAATTTTGCTTCGTGTCACAGATTTCAGGCAATCATGGCAAGAGAGATTTCTAGTTTAGTTAATCTGATGTCCACACACACACACACACACACACACACACACACACACACACACAGGCTTGCTTTACTCATCAGCTGGATGCATCTAAACCCAACACACACACACACACACACACACACACACACACACACAGGCTTGCTTTACTCATCAGCTGGATGCATCTAAACCCAACACACAGACACACACACACACACACACACAGAGGCTTGCTTTACTCATCAGCTGGATGCATCTAAACCCAACCCAACACACACACACACACACACACACACACACACACACACACACACACACAGGCTTGCTTTACTCATCAGCTGGATGCATCTAAACCCAATCCATCTCAGTTAAGTTCATCCTCAAGATTTAGCCATCACAGATGTCAACTTCATTTGCCTCCAGATTTACCTTACTTGTTCTCTCACAACTCACCTATAATTTATCATTGTTGGGTTTGTTTTGTTTTGTCAGTTATGGGGCTTGAAATCTGGGCCTGGGCTCTGTCCCTGAGCTCTTCAACTTAAGGCTAGTGCTCTACCACCTGAGTCACAGCACCACTTCCAGTTTACTGAGTCATTCATTGGAGATAGGAGTTTCACAGACTTTCCTTCCCGTGCTGGCTTTGAACCGTGATTCTGATAGCTCAGTCTCCTGAGTAGCTAGGATTACAGGCATGGGGCGCCAGTGCCCAGCTTCATTGTTGGATTTTTTAATCAATCTTAAACTATTGTGTGTGTATATGTATGATATGTATGCACCTGTATGCATGTGTACACATGCTGATACTGTGGCTGGAGCTCAGCCTCTGTGAGCTCTCCCTTACCTTTTGTGTTCAAGATAAGGCTGATGCTAACACTTGAGCCTTGCCTCCATTTTGTTTTTTTTAGGCCAGGATCTAGTGGCTCGCACTGTAATGCTAGCTACTCAGGAGGCTGATATCTGATGATTGACGTTCAAAGCCAGCCAGAGCAGAGCTCTTATCTCCAATTAGCAACCTACTGTGATTTAAAATGGTAGAGCACTTGCCCTGAGGAATAGGAGCACAGGTGAAGCAACCAGGCCCCGAGTTCAAACTCCACAAACAACAAAAACAAACTGAAAAGTCTCATGAACTTTCTTGCCTGACCTGAGCTGACTTTGAAACATGATCCTTAGATCTCAGGCTCTTAAAGAGCTAGGATTACAAGTGTGTGTGAGCCATTGGCACCCAGCTTTTAGACTCCGAGATAATGGATGTTCCTAAAATTGTCAGAACTTTTTGCCTTGAATGGAGCCTGTAAGATGCAGAACAGGGTCAAAGCTGGGTGTACAGTGGCTCCGCCCAATGGAAAGGGCAGAACTGAGCATCTCTGCAAGCTGAGTGGCTTACACAACAGTTTTTAACCCTCCCCTGGGGTCCACATCTGTCAGGCCTTGGAACCTTCCAGAACAGCTCTGTAAGTCACAGGTGGCGGATGTTGTATATGGAGATATTCAGTCAACTAATCCAGTAAACAGGATCAGCAGGACCTAGCTGGAATCATGGACTGCCAGAGGGCCTTTCACTGAAGGAGATGTGCCTGCTTGTGGCTCTTCTGCTCACCACTGGCCAACCTTGAACTCAGTATCTGAACACTGTTCCTGGGCTCTTTTGCTCAAGACTGCTACTCTACCACTAGAGCCGTAGCTCCATTTCTGATTTTCTGGTGGTTAATTGAAGATAAGAGTCTCATGGATTTCATGCCCAGGTTGTCTATGAATTATAATCTTCATCTCTCAGCTTGCTAGGTAGCTAGGATCAAGGTATGAGGTACCAGCCCCAAGCCCAAGTTTTTTGAGCTCAAGTTTTTCTGTTTGTAGAATAGTGGTGTTCTGAGTACATTTTACAATATTGTTATTTTGTGTTTCTGTGTGTCTGTGTCTAATGGTCCTGGGGCTTGAACTCAGGGCCTGAGTACTTTCCCTAAGCTGTTTTTTGGTTTGTTTTGGTTTTGGTTTCGTTTTTTGCTCAAGGTTAATGGTCTACCACTTTAGTCTAAGCTCCATTGCTGGCCTTTTGGTAATTAGTTGAGTAGCTAAGAAACAGGCCTAAGCCACCAATAAGAAAGGTACATTTTATCAAAACAAATATGCCTACATCCAAAACAAGAATACACATTTCATGTCAGGTGCCCATGGCTCATGTCTGTAATCGTAGCTACTGTGTGAGCCCTGTGACAGGCTCTACCTTTTAATAGCAGTCATTTTTCTCACTTACTTACTGTGTCCAGAATTCTTGCATTAGCTAGGCACCAGTTGCTGATGCCTGTAATCCTCACTACACAGGAGGCTGAGATCTGAGGATCAGTTCAAAGCCAGCCTGGGCAGGAAAGTCCCTATGAGATTCTTAGTTCCAATGAACCACTGAAACACTGGAAGTAGAGCTTTGGTTCAAGTGGTAGAGTGCTAGCCTTGAGAACAAAAACTCATGGATACCACCCAGATCAAGAGTTTAAGCCCCAGGAGCAGAAAAAAAAATTCTTGCATTGTGCACAAGTGACTTACATGCCACTAATCCCAATACTCAGTGGATTGAGTGTGATTAAGATACCTTCCTAAGCCAGGTACTAGTGGTTCACATCTATAATCCTAGCTACTCAGGCAGCTGAGATCTGATTATCAAGGTTTAAAGCCAGCTTGGGCAGGAAAGTCTGTGAGGCCCCTATCTCCAATTAGCCACTTTTTGAAAAGCCAGAAGTGGAGGTATCACTGAAGTGATCACTAGCCTTAAACAAAAGATCAAGGAGTGGGACTAGGCCTTGAGTTCAAGCCCCAAAATTGGGACACACACACACACACACACACACACACACACACACACACACACACACACACACACACACAATTTTTTCCTATGGTCTCTCTGTTCTCTTTGGCCTCTGCATGCAGGCCATGAAGCATGGATGGTGTAGATTCAGATCCATGGCTCTCTTGGTGGGTGTCAATGATGCCCATTGAGCAACTCCCTTTGATCCTTTTACCATTTCCATGGTTCCTCAGCCAGCTGTTGACTCTGCTCCTCAGCACTCAACACCTGTGGCTTTCTTCAGAGGAGAAAGGAAGCTAGAGGGATGACCAAATGGATGAGGGCAGCAGGAGGAGATTGTTCACTGCAACTCAAGGCTCTCCAAGTTCAGGCTTGCACAGAACCCCATATCACCCCGTTACTTAGCCTCCTGTTCTTCTGATCCCCTGGAACATCATACACCTTACATATAATCATTTCATGGACTCCCTGGATACCTTGAGGAAGCATCACTTCTTCATTGCTGTCTATTCTTCCTCTGTCCACATACTGTCTTCATTGAGTATATCCCTCTTCCTCAGCATTCCTTCAGTCTCCATGTAAGTCTGGGTGATGCCTCTGAACTTTTTTGCTCAAGACTCGTGCTCTACCACTTGAGCCACAGCTCCATGTCCAAGTTTTTGATAGTTAATTGTAGATAAGATTCAACTTGCTTTCCTTCCCAGGCTGTCTTTGAATCATGAGCCATAGATCTCAGCCTCCTGATTTAGTTAGATTTACATGGATCACCAGTGCCTGTCCCTAAGCCTTTTTAAGTTACCTTCAAGGTCATTGAAAGCCCAACAATTCTTCGAACAATCTCACCAACTCTCCCAGGAATCATAACTGTCCTTGATTCTCTGCCCTCATAAGGGTGCTCTGAGTATTTGGATACAAGGAAATGTGCCATTTGACAATCATCATTGAAACAGTATAACACAAAAAATTTGTGTTGTATACATTTTGCCTCTATAAGTTTAGGTGAAAAATACTGAGTTACAATATTCGTGTTCTCCATGGTGTTTAAATTATGTAAATGAATGTGTCAAATACAAATGCTTAGTGGAGTCCTAGTATATATTTGTATTAATAGAATAATAGATCATTCATCTCTAAGTGTATTTGAGAATAGCTAGTTTTATTGAAGATGTGACTTTTTGATTATTCAATTATTTTTGTTGGAACATCAGTTTTTATGAATTCTGTATGTACATTAATGGAGAAATGAATTGGTTTTGTACTATCTGTTAGAGTTTATTAGACTTTGCCAGAGAACCATGCAGACATCCAGGTACAAAGAACAAAGAAAGATTTATTGACAGCAGTGGAACTGGCAAGATCCCTTTTCATAAGGGAAGAGTGAGAAGTGCTGGCTATTGTTTGAGATGACATATATAACTAGGGGCCAGGAGGTGGAGAACCAGTGTGGATGTGTGGACCAAGGGATCCATCATGGTGGACTAGGATTTATGGCTGCTGCCCAAATAGTAGATAAGGGGCTCTGCAGCTTCCCAGACCTTAAGGTCACTCTAGGGAGTTCTTGCTGCCTTATATGGTGTTAGCTACCCCAGAAGAGAACCATCTCAAGGTAAAGAGGGCTTGAAGGGAGGCTGATTATTAACTGCCTTTCCTTAATGGGCCTAGTGTTGACAAGGAAGGGAGCATGCCAAGCTGTGGAAAGGAGAAGGAGCATGCTTTGCTATGGGAAATAAGCTTATTGGGCTAACAATATTTAGCAACTAATGGACTGAGGATTTGTCTTTAGTGGAGAATTTGATGCTTTACTTGAGACATAAAAAAATTCTTCTCCCATAAGAAGGCCTTTCCTCCTATGTATAATGTTTTGAGCAGGAAAGTTTCAGTAAAATTACACAGGTTCTTTCCTGACTACTTTATTTGCCTTCTTTCCCAGTCATGCTTCCTGAATCTTCTGTTCATTGTCAACAGCAAGAATGAAAGACTCTCTGGTGAGCTGCATTTTATTTCTCATTTTGTATTACATTCTATTTTATGAACTTAAAGGTGTTCAAGATTTAAAAACAGAAAAAAACAGATCCAACTTCAGTAACATGTTCATAAATCACATAAAGATGGCTATTAGGTTTAGCATATTATAAAATCTGACATTCTTTTTTTTTTGTATTTGGGTCCGGTCGTGGGGCCTGAACTCTGGGCCTGGGCACTGTCCCTCAGAACTTCAGCTCAAGGCTAGCATTCTACCACTTGACCCACAGTGCTACTTCCGGCTTTTTGCTTATGTGGTGCTTAGGAATCGAACCCAGGTCCTCAGGCATGCAAGGCAAGTGATCTACCACTGAGCCAGCTTCCCAGCCCTAAAATCTGACATTCTGTCTATATTAAGTGCAGATTTGCTTCAGCTTGTTTCTAGTTTTTCTGATGTGAGAAAAAGTAATCACAATGTTGCATGATTCAATTACCCAGAGGAGGTGACATCTAATGGAAGGTGAAGGTTCCCTAGCAATTTGTCAGAGATCCAATCCTCATGAGTAACACTGAACTATCTTAATGAAGTCTTAAAGGAGTTGCTGAAACAGTGTGGTCACACACACCTTTGAATGTTTTAGAAGACTGAGTAAGCAATATGTACTTAAATTATTCTTTATACATTATTGGACTGCTTCATGGTTGTTTTTTTACTTGAAACTTAGGCTGTAAGTGATGATATATGGTCAATGATTTTTCTAGAAATCTCTCTATTTTTTCTAAGGTGTCCTCACAAGATTCCCCCACACACACTATTTTGTTTCAGTCTTTGTTTTCTGCTCTCTAGCTTTGTTTATTTGTATTTTTCTTTATGTATCTATTTTTCTCTGTGTATTTTTTTCCCAGCCTGCCTTCCCTCCATCTGTCTCTCACTTTTTACTTTTCTTCAAATGCTCTGTCTGGGAACTAGTTTTTCTTAAAAATTTTCCTTTGTTGCAGTGGCTATTAGAATTGGCATTTTTCTTACACATTGTATGATTGCTCATTTTGCCATATTCCATTTGAAGACAGGTCTTGCTATATAGTTCAGCTTGCTCTTGAAATTTTATGTAGTCTAGGCTAGCTGGTAATCCCCAATTCAGGGAGTATACGTCTATTCCATCCTTTTTGGCTACATTAACCATTACATATGGCCACATTGTTTTATGGTCATGCCTTCCATCCATCTACAGCATTTTTCACCTTCCATATATGAGGCTGTAAAATCATTAAATACACAGCTCCTACCAGTCTTTGGAATCATTTTTATAATTAGTGGGTCTATGAGTTTGTTGATCCTTGGAAGCACAGTAAGGGAAACCATACCACGGCTGATACTTGATGCCTGGTGTATTTTATTTAGCTTAATTGTATTCATGATATATCCCTGCTGTAAAATGTATTAAAGCTTTCTTCCTGTTAAACGCATTTATCTATTCTTTCCAGGCTTCTGTCTTTTGGTTATTGTGTGTAGTTGTTGTGTAGTGATTGTCCAAATATTTGTTCTAGTCCCTGCTTTACTTCCATTGGTATAAATCTAGAAATAGAAATGCTAGACCATATTCTTTTGTAATTCTATATTTAGTTCTTTTAGAAGTCTCCATACCATCGTTAATTGTTTTACATTGCTGTCAGAAATGCATCAAAATTCACTTTGTTGTCATATCTTTCCCAACAGTTGTTAGACTTTAGAAATTTTTTTCTTGTTTCTGTTTAAAAGTATGTATGAGGACTGGGAAGTTGGCTCAGTGGTAGAGTGCTTGGCTTGCATGCATGAGGCCCTGGGTTCAATTCTTCAGCACCACATAAGCAAAAAGAAAAAAGCCTGAAGTGGTGCTGTGGCTCAAGTGGTAGAGCGCGAGCCTTGAGCTGAAGAGCTGAGGGACAGCTCCCAGTCCCAGAGTTCAGGCCCCACGACCGAATCCCCCCCCCCAAAAAAAAAGTATGTATTCAGTAATTTCATTTTTATTTGAATTTTTTCTAATAACTACTGACATTGAACTTTTTTATATTTAATGAGCTACCTCTGTATATATTTATTTTAGAAAAGTCTCTTCAGTTTTTTTTTTCCATTTTGAAATTAAATTTTGTGCCATGGGGAGGAGGTTAGTTATAGAATTTTGGTGGGTTTTTTTTGTTGTTGTTGTTTTTAATGAACTCTGGGCCTGAGCACTGTCCCTCAGCTCTTCAGCTCAATGCTAGCATTCTATCACTTGAGCCACAGCACCATTTACAGGTTTTTCTGCTTATATGGTGCTCAGGAATCAAACCCAGGGCCTCATGCATGCAGCGCAAGCACTCTACCACTGAGCTACCTTCCCAGACTTGTTTTATATTTTTAATTCACTGTGGTTAGTAATCTATTTAGGGATATATGCAAGTACTTTCTCTAATACCATGCTTTCTCTTCCTTGTTGATCACGCCTTCTGATATACAATGTTTTAATTATATGCACTAAATTTGATTTGGTTTAATATCAGACACTTCTGGTGTCCTATCAAAGGAGTCACTGTCGAGTCTAATGTCATGAAGCTTTACTCCCTTCTCTCTTCTTTTCCTACTTTCCCTTCCCTTCTTTTTCCCTTGTTTTCCACTACTGTCTTGTCAGCTCTTCTTTTCTCTGCCCCCTTTCTCTCCTCTCCCCACTCCACTCATTTTCATTTCTCTTTATGTCTGAAGCCTGTGTTGCCACAATTAGTGTCGAAGCCCCGACCATGCTTTCTTGTGCTAGTAGTAGATCTTGAATTCAGTCAGTCAGTCACTGTTGACACTTTGATGTAAGCCATGCCTCCAACCTGTTACTAGCTACTAAATTTGAGTTGTCCTCCAAGGCTGCTTCCAGACCTCAGCCTCCTTAGTAACTAGGATACATTCTTGTTCCTGAAGCACTTGTTTTGTTTTTCATACCAGAACATACTGTTCCTGGTTTATATGGAATTCAACCTCAACTCCAAAATTTCAAATTAATTTGAGTTGTCCACCATGATAGCTTCCAGACCTCAGCCTCCTTGAGTAGCTAGGGTCTGATAACAATCTTGAGCTAGAGCACTTGTTTTGATTTGCTTTTTTCTTACCTGAATATTTAACACTAACAGTTAATTTGATACTAAAACAAGATTACTGGTTTATGTAGAATTAATATTCAACCTCAATTCCAGTATTTCACGTTTCAAATTAAGTATTATATTTCTAATAGTTGTACCTATTCTAACTAGTACATTTTCTTCACTAAGCAAACATTTTAGGCTAGCACAACTACATGGAAGAATCTACATTTTCTGAAGACTTCCTCTACCCAATGGATTATCTATTGAAGGTTATTTTCTTTCAACACTTTACACATATATTTCCTTTTGGTGTGCTAGTCAGCATTCACCAGTGGTATTGTTATGCTGGATTGGTGGGATGATTGTTGGCTATTCTTCCTTTGTAATGGGGTTCAAAGTAGGAATAAAAAGTCTTTCCATTTAGACTCTGCAAAACAAATTAGTACATATTTCATTCCAACTTTTAAAATTTCTTTCTATAGTTTTTAGGTTATACCACTTTTTATCCTTTTTATCCTCTGTTGTGCTTGTGGTGGTCATATTACACATTTTTTGTCATTTTTAATGTTCCAGAAGCCCTTTGCCCTTTGCCTCCATCCTTCAATAAAGGCCTAATAAAATGCAATTGTAGTCAAGGAACATTTTATTCCTCTGCCACCTAAATTTCTTATTGTAGGAAGTATGCAATGTTCACAAAAGTTCATGTAGCAGTTCTTACAGAAGAAGGAAGTATCAGGGTATCTATGACCACATTTCAATCATTAGAATTTCTTCAGGCTGGGGAAGCACCAGCTGCTGCATGGGAAGGAAGCTCCTGCTGAGGCCACCACTCCACAGGCCCCTGGCTGCTTTGTGCCTGTGTCTGGGAAAGCCAGTGTAAGATGAAGACAGCCTTTCCCCAGCCATTTGGATAATCAAGAGTTTGGGACAGATCCTTTGAAAGTGAGGAGCCAGGTGAAAAACACAGGCTATGGTGCTGATATGGATTAATAAGGAACAATGTTCTGTTATATTCTGTTATGTAAGACAGCCCATATCATGAAAGTGTATTTTTTTAACAATTCAATTTCCTACAGACTACCCCATCAAACCATCTGAGGTTGTGTTTACAACAAGAATTTATTATCCAAATATTAACAATAGTGACAGTATGTGTCTTGATATTCTAAGGTCACAGTGGTCTCCTGCTTTAACTATTTCTAACGTTCGTTTATCCATTTATTCACTGCTATGTGATCTGAACCTAGATGACCTCCTAGAGCCAGAGATTGCATGGACAATAAAAGAGACAGAAACAAGTACAATAGAGTATCTTGGGAATAGAATCAAAAGTATGTCATGTGATGCTACCTTAAAGTCAGAATAACCTGCATTATAGCTGGAATGAACTTGAAAGTACTGTTCCTTTTTTGATTTCTTGTCTGGCTGCTCCCCTATCAGACCTCATCTTTTCTTTTAAATTTTATTTTTCCCTTACCTCCCTCTCCATTCATTCACATTCTCATCTGAGAAGACTTAGGTTCTTCCAGCTTTAGACAATAAATGCTTTTAGAAACTGTAGTTACAAGAAAGCAGTTGCCCAAGACTCAATTTGTTTTAAAGTTCAGCATTTGTATTATGCAGCTAGTATGTGCACTTTTTTTTTGTCGGTCATGGGGCTTGAAATCTGGGCCTGAGTACTGTCCCTCAGCTCTTCAGCTCAAGGCTAGCATTCTACCACTTGAGCAACAGCGCCACTTCCTATGTTCACTGTTAACCTGATTATGAAACCAAACCATTCCTCACTACTTTAACATGATGAAGAAGCCACCTGAGGGGGCTGGATCTGGATTCTCACTTGTCACATCAAAGGAAACAACATTCTAGCAGCATCCATTCTTGATGAAGCCTTCCACTGTTAGAGATTTGAGGTTACATGTACTTTATGCTCCTAAATGATGTGGCTGGAGAATTGGTATTGAATTTATATTATCAGCAGAACAGAAAATGTTGTGTATTTTATGCAGGTCAATAAAGGAGTGAGCTGTTCTTCTCCAGAGAATGGAAATTAGAAGTCAAACACCCTTTGTATTTCAAAATAGGGTATCAAACATTTGTAATTTTCATTTAAATTGTTAGGAGACGGAGCTATTAGTTAATCTGTCTTCCAATACAATGCTTAATATAGCACTGAATAAATGATGCAAGTTGTTACTAGATAAGTGATGGATAGCTCTTCTAGTAATTGATGTATTTTTCTACAGTAAAGTTTCATAAATCAGAGTTAGCTGCCTGAATTAATCAGTATGGAGAATATATTTTCTAAATGGAAAGCTGTTTTTATTATTTTCCATGTGCATCCCCTAACTAAAACTTCTCTGTGTCATGTGCATTTGAAGCTGGAGCGGGAGGGGAAAACGGAGTAATAGTGGTTTACAGTTTACAAAATAAAGTACTGTTGTTGTGGGAGTTGTAATGAGGCTGTGTTGAATATAACTATGAGATATTTGGCATCCATGGGTTTGTTCAGCCATTTACATTAATGAGCATTAAATGCAGCAGATATAATTTCAGATGACTTAACTAGGTAGGTAGGAAGAAATAAGGAGTACTCCAGACCTGCTCTCCGGATAAGTAAAATAGATCATCCATGCTGGAAGACATAGCCTGGGATTCAGAACTGCAGCTTTTATTTGAGAAAGGATGATGAGCTGAAGAATCTTTGTTCTTCCGTGGTTCTGATAGGCAGGAATATCAGAAAAGGAATTTTTAAAAGACTTTGATCCACTGTGAAGACAAAATTTAAAATTCCCATAGATACCTCATAATTCTTAGTGAGAAGTTCGAAAGTAAGAAATGTAGGTATAAAATCTTACTGCTAGGAAAAATTAATACTTACATGATAGGCAAAGTGATATGTAAGAAATATTATGGATTCTGAGAATAGAAAATATTTGTGTTCCTCACCTAATGGTTGAGAAGCAATACAACAAAATATATAAATTATTTCAAGGAAATAAAAAACAACTATTTCCTTATGACAAAACAAAATAAAAATTGAGAAAAACAACCCAAAGAATACTAAAGGGTATACTTTGTACACAGCTTATTACTTTGACAGTACATGGGTAAGTAATTTTAGGAAATATTTCCTCTGTTATCAAAAGAAGAAAATTGAAACACAGACATTTTTTTCCATTGTAAAACATCAGTATTACTTTCTTAATTAAGACATTATGGAGAAAAGTATATATTTATCAACAATCCATTCCTACTTTGATATTTTCAAATATTTAATAATTAGAATGAGAAAAAAATCTTTACAGTAAGGAATCTTTGGATCTCATTTGTGTTTTGTCTTTTTTTCTGTGACTTACTTTAGATATCTGAGAAATGAATAAGATATGCCAGCAAAATTCAGATGACAGTCCATGTGAAGTCTCAGTCACGAATAGTAATACAGTGGAGGAAAGAGTGAGTTTAGTAACTTTTCATGTGAGCTCAAAACATAAGCCAGAGTTGAGTAGGAAAAATGGCGACTCCCTAGAGATAAGGACTGAGGGTTTCATTGAGTGTCAGAACATGCCTTCCTATAATGAGCCTGATTAGATATGTGCTGCATATAGGCCTGGTGTGTCCGTAGTTGATCAATCCCTTAGATATTCTGAGCATTTTAGTCAAAATGATGTGAGTCCAAATGAGCTGCCATATTTTGAATGGTGGAGAAGGAAAAGCATTATACTCAGAGAGCATATTCTTAAGACAGAATGAATATAACCATAATGAATATAGAGATTACTATTATAACTCTGCTCACTTTTCCCAGAAAGTACTTCACGGAGGAAGAAAAATTCCTGAATGTAGTCTGTGTGGAAAACTATTCTACTTAAGACCTACAGCCACTACACATGAGAAAAGATACACAAGAGAGAAACATTGCACATGTAATGCATGTGACAAATCTTTCAGTAAGGAAATTGACCTCATAAAGCCTCAGAGCAAATATCCAGAGAATTCCAATGAGCGTATCAGTGTTTAAAATTTACCTCTCAGATGTCAGACCTGAATTTACAGCCTCAAACACCAACAGAAGAAAAACTCTGAATATGAGGAATATAGGCAATTTTCCACCCATAGAAATTACACAGCATCTGGAAAGTCATTCAGACAGAAGTCAAAATTCCTTTTGCATCAGAGAACACACACAGGAGAGAAACCTTATGAATGTATCAAATGTGGAAAGTTGTTCAGACAGAAGACACACATCACTTTGCATCAGAGAACTCACATGGGAGAGAAACCTTATGAGCATAAGGAATGTGGGCAGTGTTTCACCTAGAAGTCACAACTTGCTATTCTTCAGACTATACACACAGGAGAGAAACCTTATGAATGTAACAAATGTGGAAAGTCAGGCAGAAAAAAAAACCTTGCTTTACATCAGAGAAGATATGGGAGAAACAGTATGAATGTGATAAATATGGAAAGGCTTTCATACGGAAGTCACCCCTCATTTTGCATCAGAGAATACACATGGGAGAGAAACCTTATGTATGTAACAAATGTGTAAAGTTGTTCAGACAGAAGACAAACCTCACTTCACATCAAATATACACCAAAGAGCAACATGAATGAACAGGTGTGGAACATCTTTCATGCAGCAGTCACATGTCACTTCACATCAGAGTTTACACAGGAGAGAAACCTTACGAATACAACAGGTAGGAAGTCACCTACAAGGCAGACCTTACTAAACATCAGAGAAGTCACACAGAAGAGAAACCCTGTGAATGTAAGAATTGTGCAAAGCCCTTTACCCAGAAGTAAAACCTTAATACGCATGTGAGGACACACTCATGAGAAACCCTATGAAAGTAAAAAACTAGACAGACATTCAAAAAGAAGTCACAACTCACTTTATATCAGAGAGCACACACAGTAGAGAAACCTTATGAAACAACATGTGCAAAGACCTTCAAACAGTTCAAACCTCAGCAGGCATAAAAATTTACATAGGTTAGAAACCTCAGGAATGTAGTATATGTGCAAAGTCCTTCACCCAGGATTCACACCTTAGCAACGCATGTGAAACCTTCAGAATGTAATAAATGTGGAAAATTTCTCACGTGAAACATATCTCAGTATGCATCAAAAAGAACACATGGGAGAGAAGCCTTAAGAATGCAGCCTAGTGTTTAGTCTTTCACCCAGAAGGCCATTGCTCAGGCTCTATAATTGGATATCACAAGAGAGAACTGTTTAAAAAGAAACATGTGGGAAGTGGTGCTGTGGCTCAAGCAGTAGAATGCTTGCCTTGAGCTAAAAAGCACAGGGACAGCACCCTAGCCCAGAGTTCAAACCCCACAACTGACAAAAACAAAAAACAAAGAAACATGTGGAAAGTTGCAAAACAAGAGTTTCACAAAACTAAGTTTGTATCAGAAAACAAACACAGCAGAGATCATATGAATGTAACAGATGTGGAAAGTCCACCAAGAAAGCAGGCTGTCATTTTGAACACACAGAAAAGAGAAACCTGAGCACAAATTTAGAAAGTCACCTGGATGGCATTCTTAGTATTCATTAGAGAACTGACTTACATAGGAGAAAATAGAACTAACAAATGTGTAATTACTGAATCCGAAGTTAGTCTTCACAGCATCTGAGAACACATACAGCAGAGAAACAATTGAGGATAACAAATATAGAAAAACATTTAGCCAGGGGCTGGGAAGGTGGCTCAGTAGTAGAGCACTTGCCTTGCATGCTCAAGGCCCTGCGTTCAATTCCTCAGTACCACATAAGCAAAAAGAAAAAAGCCGGAATTGGGCACTGTGACTCAAGTGGTAGAGCACTCGCCTTGAGCTGAAGAGCTGAGGGACAACGCCCAGGCCCAGAGTTCAGGCCCCACAACCAGACTCCTCCCCCCAAAAAAGAAAAACATTTAGCCAGAAGTCACCTGTCTACATGTAGCAACGTTCTTTCATATGCAGAAAAGCTTAAGTTTTATGCAATCCCATTTTTCTGGTTTTCCCTTGATTTATTTAAATTCTGGATCTTCAGGAAGTTTTGACCTGTGCCACAGAGCCTTAGTGTTTTCCCTATCCCTTCCTGTAATATACTCAGGGTATCTGGTCATCCATTTGATCTAATTGTTATTAATTCTGGTGCAGGATGATATAGAAGGATCTAATTTGTACTCTGCATGTATAGCCAATTGTGCCAGCATCATTGTTTGCAGACGTTGTCTTGTATATTGAGTTTTTGTCTCCCTTATCAAATGTTTAGAGGATACCCACAGGTCTGTGGGTTCTATTACTAGTAGTAGTAGTAGTACAGCTTTGTTAGAGAGTTTGAAGCTTGGTATTGATATTCTTCCAGCACTGTTTTTCCCACTAAGGACTGCTTTTGCTATTCAACATCTCCAGTAATTCCATACGCATGTGGGATCACTTCTTCTATGTACTTAAAAAATATTGTTGAGAGTTTAAAGGGCATTGTGTTGAATTTGTAAATAGCTTTGTGAAGTATTGACATTTTCATGATGATGATCCTCCCAATCCAGGGGCATAAGTTTTTCCATTTCTTTCAGTGTGCTTTAATTTCCCTTGAGGTTTTAAAAGTTTTCATCATAGAGGTCCTTCACATCTGATTAAGTTAATTTCTAGCTTTTGTTTTTATGAGGCAATTACAAATGGGGTTGCTTTACTGATTTCAGCCTCATTCTTCTCATTGTTGGCACACAGGAAAGTTACTGAATATTTTGTGTTAATCTTATAGCCTGCTGCTTTGCCAGTTTCCAATCAGCTCAAGTAAGTTGGGAGAGGAATCTATGACATAGTCTCTTTCAATGCAAGATCATGTCATCTGTTCCTGAGAAGAATGTATATTCTTATGCTGCACGGTGAGTTATTCTGTAGATGTCTATAAAGTCTAGTTGGTCAATGCAGTTCTTTAATACTAAGGTATCTCTGATTAATTTTTGCTGGGTTGATCTATCTATAGGTGACTTTGGTATGTTAAAGTCACCAAAAATCAATGTGTTTGGATCTGTGTATATTATGGAGTAAGTAGTATCTGTTTGAAGGTGGGTGTTCATTTGGGGTATAGGTATTTAGAAGTGTTATATCCTCCCATAGGAAAGATCCATTTATTAGTATGTCATGGCCTTCTTAGTCTCTTCTTACTAATTATAATTTGAAGTATATTCTATCTGATATTAGTATTGCTATTCTGGCCTGCTTAGGGGGACTACTTCCTTGATAGAATTTATTCTACCCATTAAGATGTTTCTGTGGGCAAGGTGTGCCTCTTGAAGACAGAAAATAGATGTGTCTTGTTTTTTGATTCAACTAGTCAGTCTATTTCATTTAATTGGGATTTAACTCCATGAGTATTGACATGAGTGAAAAGTTTTGGCAATTCCTGCCATGTTACCCACCATTGTATGGCCCGTACCTTCTCATTTCTTACTATGTTTATTTGGTTCTCTGGTAAACAGCTGTTTCTCTGACTTATACCACATTTTCTTGATCCATTCATCTACTGAGGGGCATCTAGGTTGGTTCCATATCTTAGCTATGGTGAATCATTCCGCAATAAACATAGTTGTGCTGGTAGCTTTAGTGTAGCCTTGTTTGTGATCATTTGAGAAAATGCCCCAAAGTGGGATTGCTGGGGTGTAGTGGAGCTCTACGTGTAGTCTTGGGGTGATCTTTTTGAATCCTTTTGACGCTCAGGGCAGTGGAGCATCTGTAGACCGGTCTGGAGGGATTAAGGTGTGCATGGGAAGTCTTTGGTGCATCCTTTGTTACATTTCAAAAAGAAGCTGGGCTGTGTGGGTCACCCCTTTAATCCTATCACTTTTTGTTTAAATTCACTGTTTGAATTAATCTGGAGCACAACATCCAACCAAGGTGTAATTGCTGTGGCTCAGAAATCCCATCAGAAGCTACTTTCTGATTCATATGGGATGCTCTGTGTGTGGTTGGGTTATAAAGATGCCAGTGAACCATCCTGCTCTCCATGAGCCAGTGCTCCCAGCTCAGTTTCTATGGAACCAACATTTCCATGTCCTCCTTGCAGGTCCTCTTGAGCCACACTGGCAGGCTAGGCCATTTGAGATGAAGGCTCTATCCTGCCTCTCTGGAGAGCATGTTCAGTGTGGGTGGAAGAGAAGGATGTCTGAGCTTTTCAATTCAATCATAGCTCTAGAACTGCAGGAGTTTCATGGCACTTTTGCGGTACACATGTCCTATGCACAATCCATCAGGAATCTGGAGTAAATTGAGCCTAGATAGAACTGGAACAAGATCTTGTTTTTACAACTAAATGGTGTAAGCATACCTCCATGTCTGGGGGCAGTCCCTGACTTCAATTTACTGTACAATCAATAAGTTGTTGTACAAAAGAAATAACGCAAACAATAAGTAGATGACTCACACCTGTTGATGAGATCTGAGAATCACAGTTCAAAGCCAGTCAAGGCAAGAATGACTGAGAGAGTTATCTCCAATTACCCAGTGAAAAGTTGGAAGTGGAGTCTGTGGCTCACCTGATAGAGTGGCAGCCTTGAATGGAAAAAGCTGAGGGATGGACAGTGACCAAGCCATGCATTTAATTCCCATTCGGGCATACAACACAGACATACACACACAAAAGAAGCAAAGAAACAGAAATTAAGAAAAATAGCCATCTTGCGACAGACCAGCTCGGCCGGAGCACTGGGACTGATGGGACAGGGATCTGGGGATAGGTGTGCAAAGGAGTCGGCGAAGTGACAAACAGACTCAGACTCAAAGGAGTTGCATCTGAGTATATCTTTATTGAGGAGAATTAACATTTTTATACAGTGTGTGATTCTGACATAGATTCTTTGATTATTTAAGCACATAATCAATTTTTTTAAAGGCAAAGATTTGATGAATTACATGAAAATTGATGACTATCCCAACAACTGTTTAAGCTAAGTGATGTAAAACAAATCTAGCATATTGTTTAATAGAATGTGCCATCTATTCAGCCTTTTTATGTTTAATAATTAACAAACATAAGACAGGGCTGTACTTACATTATACTCTTTTTAATTTTATTTTTATCCAACTAATTTCATCATTATAAGCTCCTGTATAAGGAAATGGTTCTTGGTTGGTTCAGGAAATATGTTACTAACTTTATATTTTGTGTGAAAACACCATCTATTCCCTATAACGTAAGTTGGACTAAACTTAATCATAACTGATGGGAGAATCTTTCTTTTTCTTATATAATCAGAGGTCCCTTCTTTTTTTAGAACTTTCTAAACTACTGGGATAACTCTTTTTAACTTAGTTTAATTCATTGATTTTGTCTGTTGGACATATCTGGAAATTATAAGTCTCTAAATTTACTATGTGTGAGCTGCAAAACCGCTTGTGAAGTTGAAGGAGTTTCTGGAGGCACCATCACATCAGATGATAGATTACTTGGGGCATTGCCCACATTTAATCTTTGGCCTTAGTCTTTATTACTTAGAGAAGCCATCTCTATTGGACTGGAAAAATACAACATGCTCTGTTCGCGGATCAATAGAAAAATAGCCAAAACGAGAATAAAGGCAACGAATGTAAAGCCACGAAGAATATAGTAAGAATAAAGGTAGAGGCTAAAAAGGTGCAGCCAAGTGTATGGGAAGCCTTGAACCAACACCCCCTTCCTGAGGGCATGCTTCCTTGAAGCTCTTTGTCCAACGCGATCTCTCACGCAGACTCCGCAGAAGGTGGCATGACACCCACTGGTCACAGAAAGATGTCCACTCAGCTGGATATACCAGGAACCACTGGAAGTGCAGAAACTTAATGGTTTGACCTTGTTTCTCTGGCCAGAGACTATTCATTGAACTTGCAGTCCCTTATTCTGTTGTGAATGTCAAATCAGAAGCCATCTATCCACCACAGGCAGCTTTATGGAAGTGCTCCGCCCACCTGCGCCGGCCTCTCTTTGCTGAACCCAGCTAAGGACTCCTTACAGACACATCTTCATGGCTGCTTTGCCTACTGTGATCTCTACTCCTTTCCAAACGCTTGCTTTGGCAGCTTCCCCTCCATTGTGCCTCTCAGACTGGGTTCCCATGCTGGTTGGATACTGAGCTGCTTGTTAGAGGAGGAGACAAGAGGTGTTGTATACAATGGCAGGCCTGAACTGGCTGGAGGCAGGACAGACGCTCTCCCAGGTGGGACTTGTCAGGGCACAGGGCAGGCATCCTGCCACTGGGCCCTGGGTCACTGTGGTGAGCAGCAGTCACACTGGAACTTATCTTTCTCAGAGAACAAAGGGTTAAGTCTGACCAGATTTTCTTTTTTAGGGAATCCAGTTCTCCAGAAACTCCTGGGGGATGCCTGGGGCTTGAGTCTATGCCAGGCTCCACTCCTGTCCAGAACCTTTCATTCCAGATGTTTTAACCAAATGTATGTGGCGTGGCACCATCTCACTTTCTAGGAGACTGAGAATGCTTATTGAATGAATACAAAAAACAATGTATACATGGGTTCTGCTATGTGGACATGATTTACAAAGAGCTAAACTTAAATAGCTTCTTGAGATTGGAGCATTAGTAAAATACTCTTTCTCATTTTTAAAATCAGATGATAAGCAGCATGTCAGCTGTGTGCAGTGCAATGAACACCATGGGAAACCTCGTAGTCCATGTGAAGAGCAATGCACACCCATCCTAAGTACCAGAAATAACCTAACACATGTAAATAAAAATATCTAAAGCTGCTGGTCACAGGAGGCTCTTGACTATAAACCTGATGTCTATGGTTTCTCCTTTGAAACTAGACTCAGAATAAATTTCCATAAGACTCTTATCTCAAAATGTTTACCACAAATGTGGGAAGTAGAATTAGAGATGTGGCTCAACTAGTAGAGCAGTAGCCTTGGGAAAAGAAGCTCAGGAACAGCTCTGAGGTAATGAGTTCAATCCCTAAAATTGGTTATTTGATTGTGATGTATGGAAATTAATAGTTATAGTGTCTATATATGTACAAAGTGCACACATATGTGTCAGTTGTGTGGCTTGAACTTTGGACCTGAGTACTTCCCGCTGCTCCTAAGCTCAAAGCTATTGCTCTACAACTTGAGCCACAATACCACTTCTGATTTTCTGGTGGTTTATTGGAGCTAGAATGTCTCACAGAGTTTTCTGCCTGGGCTGGCTTTGAACCACGATCCTCAGATCTCAGCCTAATGAGTGGGATTATAGGTGTGAGCCACCAGCACTTGGTAAAATGTACACTTTGTTGTTGTTTTTTTGTTGGTTTTCTTTTTTGGGTCCAGTGGTGGGCCTGAACTCTGGGCCTGGGCTCTGACCCTCAGCTCTTCAGCTCAAGGCTAGCACTCTACCACTTGAGCCACAGCACCACTTCCAGCTTTTTTTTCTGCTTATGTGGTGCTGAGGAACAGAACTCAGAGCCTCATACAAGGCAAGCACTGTACCACTGAGCCACCTTCCCAGCCCCCAAAATGTACACTTTTCAGAAATGCTCTTAGATGCAAAAAAATGAGATTTCTGTAATAGGGTTGTGAGGGTATTTCATTAAGTCTTTCACTACATATTCTACTTCATTTGAGGATGGCAGTGAACTCATTTCAAATAACAGTCCAATTGTGATTGGGTAGGCTTATAATTTAAAATTTAAGAAGTAAAGTCAGGAAGTTCTAAAGCCTTTTTGCAATATAGATATCAAAGGACATGACCCTGTGCCCATTTGTAATCTGTATTGTATAAGCTTTTGTCTCACAAGTCACAGTTTAGTCTCCAGCTTTATTACTTGCTTACAACCAAATTATGAGAAAATTTTAAACAAATGCATAAGTAAAGTTGTTCAGGTGCTGGCGGCTCACTCCTGTAATCCTAGCTACTCAGGAGATTGAGATCTGAGGATCGCAGTTCAAAGCCAGCCCAGGCAGGAAAGGCCATGAGACTTTTATCTCCAATAAACCACCAGAAAACTGGAAGTGGTACTGTGGCTCAAGTGGTAGAGCACTAGCCATGAGGTGAAGAGCGGAGGGACAGTGCCCAGGCCCAGAGTTCAAGCCCCATGACAGACAAAAAAGAAAGAGGCGGAGGACTGGGAAGGTGGCTCAGTAGTAGAGTGCTTTCCTTGCATGCGTGGGGCCCTGGTTTCAATTCCTCAGCACCACATAAGCAGAAAAAGCCAGAAGTGGCACTATGGCTCAAGTGGTAGAGCACTAGCCTTGAGTTGAAGAGCTGAAGGACAGCAGCCAGGCCCAGAGTTCAGGCCCCTTGACCGACAAAAAAAAAAGTAGATAGTTGTCTCACCTCCAAGTGTAATCATTACTTACCTTCAATAATAATAAGCTTATCTTGTTTCATTTATAATATACCTCACCTAGTCTTCTCCCTCATATCCAGTATTATTTTGGAGTAAGCATATGACCATTTTATTCATCAATACTTCAAAATATACCTGTAAAACAATATTACCAAGTTAGGTTTCCACAGTTTTTTGTTTTTTTTTTTTTTTTATTGCTCAATTTTTAGAAACTGTCATGTTACTCAGACTAAGTACTGGAGTACAAGTGTGCTTCAAGTATTTACAAGCACTCTGTTAGCAAATGGAATATTGTCCCAATTCTTTGCATTAACCAGATAGCTGATTGAATAATTTTTATTTCATCCTACACAAAAAAGTAGAGGGCACATGACTTCTTGATTAACACTAGTGACTATTAGTAGATCAACCCTGTGTCTTTTGTTTTTATCTCTCTTTAGAAAGCAGTGGTGAGGGTTTTTGTTTTCCTTCTTATGCTAATGAATTGAACTTCACTAATATTTTACCTGACTAAGCCATTCTTTGTCCAGCATCCTTATGTTCATGTGACCCCCCCCCCCCCCGGCCCTGTCTCCCTCACTGTCTCTGTCATGTTGGGTCTTTTTTTTTTTTCTTCTTTTGTTGGTCGTGGGTCCTGAACTCTGGGTGTGGGTGCTGTCCCTCAGCTCTTCAGCTTAAGCCTAGCAGTCTACCACTTGAGCCACAGCACCCATTTCCAGCTTTTTCTGTGTATGTGGTGCTGAGGAATCGAACCCAGGGCCTCATGCACACAGGGCAAGCACTCTACTACCACTGAGCCAATTTCCCAGACATCATGTTCAGTCTTCTTGAACCCTCTGTCAAATGCCTTGCACAGCATTAATTCACTACATTTATTTTAAAACAGTAACTTTCTCCAAAAATAACTCAATAGCCCTATCTGGAGGCCTGATTCCCATGATTGTAAGCATAGGCTGTGAATCTACAAGATAAAGGGAAAGCTTTAACATTGTTTAAACAACAGAAAGCTCACAAAAAACATAGTCTTTCCCTGCCTTTGTCTCTTCCTCTGTTAGTGTATATCTTTTAGAAGTCAGCTTCTTCAACTATTGGGTCAAACCTTCCAGAAGGAAAACTTTCAGATACTACCTTTGGGCATAAACCAAACTTACATGCCAGCTTTAGGTTAAGTAGTAGGTCCGTCCCTCTCCTGATATTGGATGGGATTTAGTTCACTGCCACAAGGTGGACTGCTGAATCTGCTCTCCTCATCGTTGGGACAAGTATGTGATGTTATTTCATGGTACCATATGTCTGTGGAGTGTCATGAAGTAGATGTTTCTGAATGTCCTTTTTCTGGCTTTCTAGAAGAATATCAATGAGCAAGAACATAAGCAGTCCCTGCAGCTTACATTCCATTCACTGTGCATATATTTTAGGTAAGTTTGAGTCTCCTAGATTATTGAATAATTCTAACCTCTGTAGTTATTTTTTTTTAACCAGCCCTTCCTTCTGTGCTTTTGGAGTAGTGCTTCTCCTACCCAGAAGTTAGTTTCTCAAGTTCCTACTAGGCATCAGAATGACTAAAATAGTGATAGACTGATAATCTTGTCAAGACCTTTATCCAAGTCCCTTATAAGACAAAGTAGTATTGAACCCAGTGAGGACTTCTTGAGAACTTCAGTCTCTAATTGAATATCAAAGACAAAAACTAAAACCAAAGTAGTTTGGGGTCCTCAGTCCTACATTACAACAACTGAAAAAGCACAGAGTAGTAATGTGTAGAAAGAAACATTCCAGAAGAGAGTATATGGAGACTTACAGTCCCATCAGAGAAGCAAACGGGACTGTAGAGTTCCTTAATGGAGGCACACACTCTTGAAGGAGGGAGGGAACTGAGCATCTGCTTACAAGTTGGACTGTCTGGCCTGGATGCCAGATTTAGGGCTATTTGTATAAAATGCTTTCAGAATCAGTTAACGAAGATGATGATAGGTCCTGGAAGTGTTGCTTGAAAAACATTTGAAGATACAAGTATTGTTAGCCTGGATTGTCAAGTTACCATATTTGATATCTGATATCAGATATAGTTAACACTGATATCAAGGTAATTTATGTGCCTGTGATTTTGGAAGGACATATGGACAGACAGTGGCATAGTCCTAGTTGTAACTACCATTTGTCTTCCTGACCCAAACCCCTCTATTTCATAGAACTGATGCTGACATCTCTCTGGGTTCTTTATTGGAACCTGACCAGGAAAAGCCCCTTCCTACAAACAGGTGTAATGAGTTTGTGTCTTTTCAGCAAAAAAGACCCAGGTGGCCTTCTACTTTTATCTGAGAAAAGTGACCTTGTTGGCATGAACATTGGTGAAGTCCTAGCTGTCATGAATACACTCCTTTCTGTGGCTGCTCAAGAGGTTCCTCCTGTTTTCCTCTCTGTTCTTTACCTCATGCTTCTTTAAGAGTGTGATAAGACAGCTACTGTGGGTTTTTTTGCAGGGGTGATGGGGTTGGTGGTACTGGATTTGAATTCACTGCCTCATTCCTGCTAAACAAGTGCTCTACCACCTGAGCTGTGACTCCAAACCCATTTTGCTCCTGTCATTTTGACGATAGTGTCTCAGTTTTTGCATGGTCTAGACTGAGATCCTCCTGGTCCTGGTCTCCCAAGTAACTATAGTGGCAAGCAGGTACACCACCCCAGATATCATTTGAGGTATGATGTAGTGAATTTTTTTCTGGGTGTTCCTTGAACTACAGCTGTGATTATAGCATGAGCTGCTCTACCTGGCTACAGTCTTAACGTTTTTTAGTATTGTTTTTGCCATCACATCAGTTTTCTCTCATATGTTTAGACTATTCTGCCCATCTCTGTGACTTCCTTAAAATTCTCACTACAAGATCATTAATATGTGCTGTATTTCCAGTTTACCACAGATCATTCTACTCCATTGTTATTTCTGCCATTTTCTATATTTTCTCTTTCTCTTGTAGCACATCTCAATCCTACATATTCTTCAACCTCTAAAACCTCTTCAAGCTCTTACCATTCTCAGTCAAAGCCACTGGGAGAAAACTTCAGGGTTCTCACAAGTTGATAGAAACAGGAGCTCAAGATGCTGGAACAACACTGAAACCTGGCTCTTCAACTGGGTCATCCAACTCTGATCCCACTGACTATCCAAAAGAATTTCCCACAACCCCTTACCACTGGGACATCAAGTACTTGTCCTTTCTTCCCTTTCTCTCATCTGTGATAAAGAGGAAATTGTATATACCATTAAACCTTCTAGGCCAGAGATTATTGCAGCCACTGAATTATCTTCTTGTAAAAGCAAGCATTTATGGTTATAGGGAGAGAGATATAGTTACATTAGGAGAAAAAAATGTAAAAATGGTCTAAAGTACACCTAGCCTGAGATTTTTCTCATGTCTGTTAGTTCAACAATGTCTACCCAATGCCTGTTGAGTGTGAGGCCTCACATTAGGTACAGAGGATACAATGGTAGAGAAGCCCAAACAAATGTGTGATTAGATAGTTTTGACCATACATCAGGCTGTCAAAGATGAACACAGGTCTAGGGAGAGGGAAGGCAAGTAGGGAAAGGCATTTAAGAAAAGAAGTGCTGAGCTCAGGGCAGGACTTTGAATAGGCTAAAACAAGCAAAGAGGAAGTTAGAGACATTTCAAATGGAGGGAGGTTAAAAGGGGATGATAATGGGTAGATTCTGAACATGTGGTATTCATGGTTTTAGTGTCCTTGAGGTGATAAGACCTAGTTGCACTCTCAAGATAGACATTGTGGCTAAAGATTTGTGACCAGTAACAAACAGGAAGTCATGATTGGGGACTGCCTCACATCACTCATGGGCATCTTGAGGAAATCTACAAGGAAGGTAGCCAGGACAGTAGGAAGGAATATCACGAAGAAATTCTGGCAGAGAAAAGAGAAAGAACTTAAAGAGGGCCAGAGTTTGCAGAGCCTGAGGTTCAGTGGAGAGGCTTTGCTAGACATACTTTTCCAAAGTGAAGAACTAACATTTAGTGAAATCACTGCCCCTAGTCACACAATATCAGTGATATCACTAGCAATTCTGTTTTTGTTGTTGTTATTGTTGTTTAAGCCAAGTAAAGAGGTCATATGACTGTAGCATAACAATGTTTTTTTTTGTTTTTGTATTTTTGGTCCGGTCATGGGGCCTAACTCTGGGCCTGGGCACTGTCCCTCAGCTCTTCAGCTTAAGGCTAGCACTTGTAGCATAACAATTTTTGATGTTTGAATTTATATTTTCCTTTTCAAATGAATTGCTAGAAAATGTGATTTTCCTACTGTTGTCCTTCAATGATAGATTATCTTTATTTTTTCCATATGTTATTATCAATTTGTTGTACAGGGTAGATTTATTTTGACATGTGCATATACTCATACAATGTAGGGGCTGGGAAGGTGGTTCAGTGGTAGAGTGCTTGCCTTGCATGCATGAGACCCTGGGTTCGATTCCTCAGCACCACATAAGCAGAAAAAGCCAGAACTGGCACTGGGCTCAAGGAGTAGAGCACTAGCCTTGAGCTGAAGAGCTGAGGGACAGCGCCCAGGCCCAGAGTGCAGGCCCCACTACTGACAAAAACAAAACAAAACTCATGCAATGTACCTTGATCAGACTCACGCCTTCATTTCAATTCTCCCTCAACCCTGCTAGCGGGAGATTTGATTGAAAACTCAGGAGAAGGGCCCAGGGACAGAAGATTCATTACAAGAAAGAGATGAACAATGAGGTGGGCTTCTTGGGGTGCAGAAGTTGTCTTGTGGAGCAAAAAAAATTGTAGCTTCCACAAAAATGCAGAGCAATAGGGAAGTTTTCCTAACACCATCTTTCTTGGTTCACTTCTTGATTAAAAGCTCTTTCATAACTTTGCCCCATACGCATAGGTTTTTGTTTTTGCTTTGCCAGTGACAGCTGCTTCTATAGAGATAGTTCCTGCCCCAGTCTGGGAACACATTATTTGGACATTTCCTGTTTGTCTGTTTCTTTGTAGTATGAGCTGTTGATGCTCAGTGAGGCACCAGGGGAAGTTGGCTCTGTGGTCCTTTCTCTGTTCTGGTCTGTGCAAGGTAACCTGCTTTCCCAGTGCTATCTGCAACTGAAGAGCACAGACTCTGGAGCCAAAGATCTTGCTGTGTACCTTATAGAAAAAAATGTGAGTATCAATACACAATCCATGAAAACAGATAGTTATAACTCATGCATCAAGTATGTATATGGCTTATTTCAGTTCAGATCTATAGTCATTTCTGCTTTTGTTTTTGTTATTTGGAAGTTGTTGTTTTGTTGAAACAATATCTCACTATGTAGCTGAGGCATGCCCTGAACTCGTGACTCTCTTGCCTCAGCCTCTCAAGTGCTAAAATTACAAGCCTGTGTCACTACCTTGTTAAGCTTATTTTTGTCTTTTTTGTGCCATTTCTGAGTCTAGAACCTAGGGCCTGAGTGCTATAGCTGAGCTTTATTGCCTAAGGCTAGTGCTCTACTTGAGCCACAGCACCCCTTCCAGCCCTTTTGCTGGTTAATTGGAGATGAGAGTCAAGTTGGCATAAAACTCAGCCTCCCGAGTAGCTAGGATTACATGCATGAGCCACCATGCCTAGCCTTTTTTTCTTTTCTTGGGGCGGTGGGGGGAAGGTGCTATTACTAGAACTTAGGGCCTGGGAACTTTCCCTTAGCTTTTTTGCTCAAGATGAGCACTCTGCCACTTGAGCCACAGTTCTACTTTTGGCTTTTTGCTTCTTAGCTATAGATAGAGTCTTCATAGACTTTCCTGCCTAGGCTGGCTTCAAACTTTGATCCTCAGATCTCAGCCTGCTGAGTAGCTAGGATTACAGTTATGAGCCATTAGCACGAGTGTTTTTATTTAGAATTTGGTCATTCTACTGCCTAGTCATTCTCTTTGCAATTATACAGCACTGGTAAGTGATATTATTGCATGTATAATCATATGTTCAGATTTTTATTGGTTGAAATGAGGTCTCTCAAGTTGATTTCTCTCAAAATTCTTGTCTAGGCTGACCTTAAACTGTAGCCCTCCCAAGTAGCTAGGAATACAGGCATCACCCTTTCTTTTTAGATAAGTTTTCACTATGTAGCCCATGCTGGCCTTGAACTTGCTGTCTACCAGGCTGCCCTTGAAAGTGGTAGAATGCTAGTCATGAGCAAAAGGAGCTGAAGGATAGTGCCCAGGCCTAGAGTTCAAGCCCCCATACTTGCAAAAAAGATTAGGATTGAATGCTTTGGCTTACGTAGTAGAGCACTGGCTTTGAGCTGAAGAGCTCAGGGACAGTTCCCAAGCTCAGTGTAAGCCCCACAACCAACAAAAAAATTAGGTTTGGAGACATGGTTTAGTTGGTTGGTAGAGCACTACCCAAAGAGCCAAAGCAACAGGTACTAAGTTTGAGTTCCAGTCTTACATCAAAAAAAAAAATTAAAAAATTATAAAAGATCTGCTAAATGTATATGCCCTTTCTACTACCATCAGGGAGTTATGAATCTCAAAAAGACTATGAACAAATGTTATATAATAAAAATTAAGTATGAGAGATAATTCTTTTAAATACTAAACCTTCTTATTTGTCTTTCCATGTACATTTTCTCTTTTAGACTTCATTTTTGTGTGTGTGTGCCTGTCATGGGGATTGAATTCAGGGTCTTGGTGCTGTCCCTGGGCTTTAATTTACTCTGGACAACACTGGGTATTAGCAAATTTCCTATGAAGAGCCAGATAGCTAAAGTTTTAGCTTTTGTGGGCTACATAATCTCTACTGCAAGTGTTACCCTCTACAAGTAGAGTATCAAAGCAACTGTTAGAAATATAGATGTGGTTACATTCTAGAAATGTGCCAGGATTAAGGGTTGTACTTAGAGCTTTGAGTCTTTTTCAGTTATTTTGCTCATGGCTGTCACTCCACCATTCAAGCCATGCCTCAACTCCTGGCTTTTTGCTGGTTGAGATAGGGCTCTCTTAGATTTGTCTATCTAGGCTAGCTTCAAACCTTATTCTTAAGATATTAACTGACAGAACTATTTTTAAAAATAACTTCTGGTATGAATTCCACTGGAGAAAAACACTGAATTAAAAGTTTAAAGAGCACACATTTTTACTTAGGACCTTGGCATATCTAAGACCACTCTTTTTTCCTCTTCAAAAAATGGAAGTGGGCACCAAAAGCTCATGATTCTAATCCTAGTTACCCAGCAGGCTGAGATCTGAGGATTGCAGTTTGAAGTCAGCTTTGTCAGGAAAGTCTTATGAGGAAGGTTATGAGGCATCTCAGTAGTAATCATACTCTTGGTAACTAAAAATATCTCTATTAAAAAGTGACCTTAGCTGGGCACTGGTGGCTCAAACTTGTAATCCTAGCTACTCAGGAGGCTGAGATCTGAGGATCAAAGTTCAAAGCAAGAAAAGCCATGAAACTCTTATCTCCAATAAACCACCAGAAAACCAAAGTGGCACTGTGGCTCAAGTGGTAGAGCACTAACTTTGATCTGAAGAGCTGAGGGACAGTGCTCAGGCCCAGAGTTCAAGCCACATGACCAACCAAAAAGAAAAAAATGTGACTTAGGCTGGTCACAGTTGGCTCATACCTTAATCCTAGCTACTCAAGAGGCTGAGATCTAAGGAATGAGGTTCAAAGCTAGCCTGTGCATGAAAGTCTATGAGACTTATCTCTAATGAAGCACTCAAAAAAGGCAGTTGTAGAGCTGTGGTTCAAGTGGTAGAGTGTTAGACTTGAGCAACAAAGCCCAGGGACAATGCCCAAGTCCTGAGATTAAACTTAGGACCAGAAAAAACACAAAAAACCTGGCATTGGAGTATTGGATGTATGACTCAAGTGTTAGATGCCAGCAGTGGATGAATGTGTTAGATACCTAGTTCAAGTTCTAATTTTAGACCAAAAAAAAAAAAAAAGGGACATTGGCTGGTACCAGTGACCCACACCTATAACCCTAGCTACTCAGGATGTTGAGATATGAGAACCATGATTTGAAGACATCTTGGATGGACCAATCCAAGAGAATCTTTATTTCTAATTAACCAGCAAAAAAACAAGAATGTGGGCTGGGAAGATGGCTCAGTGGTAGAGTGTTTGCCTTGCATGCAGAGGCCCTGGGTTCAATTCCTCAGCACCGCATAAGCAGAAAAAGCCAGAAGTGGTGTTGTGACTGAAGTGGTAGAGAGCTAGCCTTGAGCTGAAGAGCTGAGGGACAGGCCCAGGCCCAGAGGTCAGGCCCCATGATTGACCAAAAACAAAACAAACAAAAAAAAACACACAAAAAAACCCAAAAACTGTGTGCATACTGGTGGCTGGCACCTGAGGATCAATTTTTGAAGCCAGCTCAGGGAGAAAAGACCATAAGACTCTTATCTCCCATTGACCAATGAAAAGCTAGAAGTATGATGTGGCCCAAGTGGTAGAGTGCAGGCCCTGTGTTTAAGCCCCAGTACATACCAGCATGGCTTAAGAGATAGAGCATCAGTTGTGAGTGAGAAAGCCAAACAAGAGTTAGAGGTCCTGAGGTCAAACCCCAATATCATAAAAAATAGTAACAAATTAAGATAAAAGCAGAGAAAACCCAAAAGAAAAGTAAAATCATCTTTAATTTTAATAGTCAAAGGTAACTATTGACATTTTATTGATTTCCACCTGTATTTTATTTTCAGAATATTATTCAGAGTAATTATTTGTTTATATAAAATGAAGGTTAAAAATTGTGATATCTTCCCATAATTCCTAGCTTTTGGGTAGGCCTCAGAATTGAAACATTCAGTTTCAGTTTAATAAACCAGAAATTGTAGCTGAAGTCGAACAAGACAGTAGCATTTCAGGTTAAGGTTAATCTTTAATGTATATTTATGAGATGTCACAATTCCATTATGAAAAATGTGAATAAATTTTCTCTAAGTCTTAAGCAATCAGTTTCTTTCAAAGAATTTCAAGATAATGAGCTAAAAATAGAACTCTCATAAGCCACTTTCTCTTCAGAGTTAGGCAGTAATCAGAGTTAGGCAGTAACCTGGCAGTACCACAGTCAAAAAATGGCTTCAGTACTGAACTCCTCATTGTGGAAACCTGTCTTCAGGCATCAGATTTGTTCAGGGTAGGAATTAGAAGCATTCTGGCCCATTCACCTACATCAGAATGAGGAGGAGGTATTTGTTTGTCTGTGAACTGTCTGGGTGAAAGTTGTTTATAAACACTTATTATTTAAGTTGTAAATGTTAGTGTTATCACCTCCATTAAGCTGCTAGCTACTGTGTTAACTAAAGGGGCTAGTGTTCCATAGGTGCTAAAAAGTATGTAATGAATGGTTCTTCCCTGAAATATAATTTTTTTGCAGTAAACATCTCTTAATGGTGTCATTAAGTATGCAAATGCCTACTTAGCCACACTTTAATAATTTGTGTCATCTCTTTTCGTCTCCATTCAGCTTTAGTAGGCCTGTAATATTTTAGAAACCAAACAAGGTAGCTCTTTGTTTCTACTTCTTATCCCTCTTTTATCTTACTCTGCTATTTGATTCCTCTTTTTTATTTATTTCATTTTTTATTTTTTTATTGTGAAAAAACTGTACAGAGGGGTTACAATTACATGGGCAAGATAATGAGTACATTTCTTATCGAGCATTGTAGCCTCCTCCATTGTTTCCCTTTCCCATCCCTTCCCATTCCCCCCTTTCATCTCCCCACAACCAATCCTCCCCAGCCACTCCTCTCACCCCCTCACCAAAGTTGTAAAGTTCATTTTTTGACATAACAACTTAAACATCTCATTGTTGCAATGGGTCCACCTCTATCCCTATTTAAACGATTTGTTTTTCCCCTTCCCCTCCACAAATTATACCGACATCAAATACAGTGAAAGCAGGGGTTATACCGTGGGGGAGGGATATACAAAGTAATAAAAAATAATCTTATAAATGTGTTAGAAACAATCGCATGAAAGAAAAAAAATTGAATACATATCTTAGGGTTCATTTCCCTAACATCACCTTATCTGACCTTTTCTGCTTGACTCAGACATATACTAGATATTGCAAATAAGGGAAACCATGGGACTTATGTTTCTTTGGGACTGGCTTACTTCACATAATATAGTTTTTTCCAAGTCTTTCCATTTCCTAACAAATGGGGCCATGTCATTCTTACTGATGGAGGCATAGATTTCCATTTTGTATATATACCACATTTTCTTGATCCATTCATCTACTGAGGGGTATCTGGGTTGGTTCCATATCTTACCTATAGTAAATAAGGCTACAATAAACATAGTTGTGCTGGTAGCTTAGTGTGATCTTGTTTGTAAACATTTGGGTAAATGCCCAAAAGTGGGATTGCTGGGTCATAGGGAAGCTCTATGTGGAGTCTTCTGAGGAACCTCCACACTGCTTTCCAAAGTGGTTGAACAAGTTTACACTACCATCAACAATGCAGTAAGTTTCCCTTCTGTCCACATCCCCTCCAGCATCTGTTGTTATTAGAGTTCTTGATTTTTGCCTTTCTAACTGGGGTGAGGTGGTATCTCAACGTTGCTTTGATTTGCATTTCTTTTATGGCTAGGGAGGTTGAGCATTTCTTCATGTGTCTATTGGCCATCCTTCTTTCCTCTTCAGAGAATTTTCTCTTTAAGTCTTTAGCACACTTATTTATTGGGCAGCTGTTTCTTGGAAGATTTGTTGTTGGGGGATTTAATATTTTGAGTTCAAGGTATATTTTAGATATGAGACCCTTTTCCATTGTATGGCTAGTGAAGATCTTCTCCCAATCTGTGGGCTTTCTATTGATCTTGCTAGCTATGTCCTTTGCCATGCAGAAGCTATGCAATTTCATGCAATCCCTTTGGTTCAACCTTTCTTTGATTTGTTGTGTTTCTGGGTATCTATTAAGAAAATTTTGGCCTGCCCCAAGGAGACCTAGGGTTTCTCCTATTCCATCCTTTAATGTTTTCAGAGTGTCTGCTTTGACTCCGAGGTCTTTGATCCATTTGGAGTTGATTCTGGTACAGGGTGATATATAAGGATCTAGTTTTAGTTTTCTACACGTAGTTAACCAATTTTGCTAGCACTATTTACTGAAGAGGCTGTCTTTCTTCAATTCTATTTTTTTAGCCCCCTTATCGAAGATTAGATGACTGTAGGTCTGTAGGTTCATTTCTGGGTTTTCAATTCTATTCCCTTGGTTCTGAGGTCGGTTCTTGTGCCAATACCAAGCTGTTTTGATTACTATGGCTTTGCAGTAGAGTTTGAAATTTGGTATTGATATTCCTCCAACAGTGTTCTTTCTGTTGGGAATAATTTTTGCTCTTTGGGGTTTAGTATTAGAATGACTAGCTACAGCAATAAGACAAGATGCAAACATAAAGGGGATCCAAATAGGGAAAGAAGAAGTAAAACTCTCCCTCTTTGCAGATGACATGATCTTGTATTTAAAGAATCCCATAGACTCCACTCCTAAATTACTCAAGCTGATTCAAAACTTTGGCAAAGTACCAGGGTATAAAATTAACCCTCAAAATCAATGGCTTTTCTGTATGCCAACAATGAGAAAAGTGTCGCTGAAATTAGGAAAGCAATTCCATTTGTAATAGCCCCACAAAAAATTAAATACCTACGAATTAACTTATCCAAAGAAGTGAAGGACCTCTATGATGAAAACTTTAAAAACATGAAAAAGGAAATCAAAACAGAACTTAAAGTAGCAAAAATGCCCATGGTCCTGGATTGGGAAGGTCAACATCGTGAAAATGGCAATACTTCCCAAAGCTATCTACAAATTCAAGGTGATACCTATCAAAATTCCAACCTCATTCTTCAAGGAAATAGAAGAGGCAATCCTCTTTTTTCTTATGTTCTCTTCTTTTTCTTCTCTCCTCCCAAGTATTCTATGGTTAATTGATAAATTCAATGATTCTTCCTCTATTAGTCTCTGTTACCTCTGTGGTGAATCTAATTCCTCTATGACAGTCCACATGCTTTTTTTACATCTCACTATTCTGTCTGCCTTCTTTACTAACTTATTTCTCCTTCTCTAAAGCATAGGCTTTATTCAGACAGCTTTCCCTTTCTTACAATCAAAGAATTTGTCCTATCTTCTGTCTTTTCTGTCACATTTGTGCAAATAATTCCAAAATATTAGTTACCAGCTCTGGTTCTCCCAGTGCCTGTTATCTATCTTCCCATTAAGTGTTTCCATTTCAATCATTCTGATTCCCATTAATTTCAACGGGTAAAACCATAATGTCTTCTCAGTTCATTTTGGTCGTGGTCATTGTTTGCCCAGACCTGTCCTTCAATCACTGCTCTCTATCTATCCTTCATCCCTGTGCTGCTTGTGCCCTTCATTTCTAGTCAATTGCAAGCCCTTCTTTGTCCCTTCCTCCTCAACTTTACTCTTCATTTCTGCTTTCTTCCATCTTTACCTAGACTTTCATCTTGTCCTTGCATTATTACATTGGTACTCCCAAGTCTTTTTGTTTGTTTGTTTGTTTTTGTTTTGTTTTTTTAAATCACTACATTATCTTGTCATTACACTGCCAAACTCAAGTAATGGCTCCTCATTGCCCACAGCGTGGTCTAATCTCCTCAATGTGACAGTCAATGCTGTCTGCAGTCTCCTTTCACCTTACCTATCTGATTGTAGTTCACATCACTCCCCAGCTGAGACATCAGGCCAGGTCAGTCTCCCTGCTGACTCTTAACTCTGCTAGTAGTTGTGTTTCTTAGGGTCACAACTGCTCATCCTCTAGGATATAGCCCTTAGCCCTGTCCTCCAGGAGGCTTTTCTTGATTACTTTAACCTGCCTGGAATTTTCTCCTTTGAATACTTAGCACTGGTTATTCCCTCTAGATATTTGGCACCAGCCAATATTTTGTTTTATGATATTGCTAGTTTTAGTATTCTTGTTTTATTTATATACCTTTTTAAAAACCCATAAGTTTGTCTGTTCTCTCTAACATAGAACAAGCACTATATTTTATGCTTCCATTTTGACTTAGTAAGTACTCAGCCGATTTTTTTAATGAGTATGTTGAACGTGATTTTTTTTTCCTGTTCCCAGGTTAAGAAAATCCCTGACAATCCCTGCCAGCATTTTCTGCTTGATTTTGCCCAGTCAGGGCCTGCTCAGAACTTCTGTGGGCCAAATTCAGACCTGTTCAAAGGATTCATACAGGCATGTAGAAAACAGGCCCCAAAGACAGATATAGTTGCGGGTTCCACTATTGATCAATCTGTGAACGCCACCTTTGCTGCTCTGGTGTACCTCACTCCAGTTTTATATGAGAAGCTGGAAAAATATGGTAACTTATAGTACAGGGAATATGTTTGATCTGAGGACTAATTGCTAAGGTTTAAGAAGGCCTAACAAGTGAAGGTTTTTTTTAAAAAAAATGAACAGATTCCTATAACTTCTTCTTGTTAGTTGTGCTTGGGGGTGAAGAGATTGAGGGACAATTGATGGTTAGCAGATTGTAGTGTACAGCAAATAGCCTTGACTTTAAGAATTAGCAGATGCTTTATCTTTATCCAGAATTCTTATGGGAATTGGTAAGTAGTTGAATTGAAAGAAAAATTAATGTGGGTTGTAATGCAACCTCAGTAACTCCAGGTTGTTCAGCTGTAGGTTAACCAAAAAACTTTTCTGCACTTTGATGTTGTCCTCTGTAAAATTAGGTTATTATTGATTACCCCAAAAAATCTAAGAAATTCTGATTAGAAACTACAATGTTATTGAATGTGCTAATAACCTGTAGAAGGAAAAAGATGTAGGTATTAACTCTTACCTTTGGACTTGCAGTTTCTTTATTCTTTATGGCATATCCCACTAGGCTTCCTTTGGTTTAGCCTGGTTCTCACTACTTTCTTTCCTTGTGTTCCCCAGGGTAGCATCTTTGTGAAATGAATACATAAACACACACACACATACACACACACACACACACACACACACACACACACACACACACACACACACACGTGTGTGTGTGCACGCATGCGCATGTGTGCATGTGTGTGTGTGTGTGTGTGTGTGTGTGTGTGTGTGTGTGTGTGTGTGTGTGTAACCGGCAGCCTGGTAGAACCTACAAAAAAAGAAAATATCGGGATGGGAAGTTGGCTCAGTGGTAGAGCGCTTGCCTTGCAAGCATGAGGCCACGGGTTTGATTCCTCAGTACCACATAAGCAAAAAGAAAAAAAGCCGGAAATGACACTGTGGCTCAAGTGGTAGAGCACTAGCCTTGAGCTGAAGAGCTGAGGGACAGCGCTCAGGCCCAGAGTTCAGGAACCACGGCCAGACTCCCCCCCAAAAAAAGAAAATATCTTCCTGTATACTCATGTACATTCAAGGAAAAAGCATTTCAAGCCCTATCTAAAGATAAGGTATGGATTTTCAGAGCACTTTTGCAAGACATGTTCTTTCCAGTGCAGAAGAAATAAGAATAAATGCCTTTTCAGAGTAGGTGGTTGTTGCTCTTGTTGCTGTTAAAATTGCTTTATGGTTCTATAATCTGTGCCACTCCTTTAATCTCACATTGCAGGTCATATTTCCTAGTTGTAAAACATCTTGGTGACTACTTCTTAATTCTTATCTCCTTTAAAAGATCCACTCATGGGCTGGAGTATAGCTCAGTGGCAAAGTGTTAATCTGGCAAGTAGAATCCCTGTATTTGATCCCCAGTACCAAAAAGAAAAAGAAAAAAGAAAAGAAAAGAAAAAAATGCCACACAAAACTATATTGAGACATGAGTAGAAACAAATGTCATGTGGAAAAGTATATCTCCCCTGAATACTGTGGGGTATATCTCCTTTAAGCAGTGTGGGGTAGGTGAAGTAATCCACAAGTTGTTTTGTTTATGCCAGTCCCAGGGTTTGAATTCAGGACCTGGGCACCATCCTTGAGCTTCCTTTGCTGAGGCTAGTACTCTATCACTTGAGCCACAACACCCCTTCAGGCTTTTTTCTGAGTAATTTATTAGATACAGACTTTTGCATCTGGGCTGCCTTCAAACTGATCCTCAGTTCTCAGCCTCCTGAACAGCTAAGATTATTGGCATGAGCCACTATCACTTGGCTTCCACATTTTTTTTTCTTAAATCATGAGACTGACTGGAATTGGTGGAATGTTCTTGGACTCTAAGATTCAGGGTTTTTTTCCTTTTTTTTTTTTTTTTTTTTTTTTTTTTTTTTTTTGTCGGTCATGGGGCCTGAACTCTGGGCCTGGGCGCTGTCCCTCAGCTCTTCAGATCAAAGCTAGCACTCTACCACTTGAGCCACAGCGCCACTTCCTCCACATGGTTTTTTGAGGGAAAATAAAAATATTTGTGTGTATAAACGTATATAGTAATTAAGTTATAGTAAAAAAGCTGGTTTATCTTTTTCATCAGAAAGATGAAAAACTTGTAGATTAAAAGTTGAAAACAGTTGACTTTCCTTGTGGGGTAAAATTCAAACACATATGTGTTTGCAATAGAGAATCACATGATCAGAAATGGAAACTAGGCTGGGCCCTGGTGGCTCAGGCCTATACTCCTAGCTACTCTGGAGGCTGAGATCTGAGGATCACAGTTCAAACCAGCCTAGGCAGGAAAGTCCATGAGACTCTTACTGCCAATAACCAAATCAGAAGTGGTGCTGTGGCTCAAGTGGTAAGAGCACTAGCCTTGAACTGAAGAGCTGAGTGACAGTACCCAGGCCCAGAGTTCTAGTCCCACCTGCCTTCCTGTGTGCCTGTCTGCCTTTCTTTTTCTTTTTACATTTTGTCTTTTCTTTTTCTGTTTCTCACTTTCTCTTCTTTCCTTTCTTTTTCTTTCTTTTTTCTTTCTCTTTGTCCATTTCTTTCTCCTTATTTTCCTTCCTTCTCCCTCCCTCGCTCCCTCCTTTCTTTCTTTCTCTCTCTCTCTTTCTTTCTTTCTCTGTCTTTCTTTCTCCCTCCTTCCTTCCTTCCTTCCTTCCTTCCTTCCTTCCTTCCTTCCTTCCTTCCTTCCTTACTTCCTTCCTTCCTTTACTTTCCTTTCCTTTCTTCCTTCTTTCCTTTTTTTCTGTGTTAATACTGGGGCTTGAGCTCAGGGCTTTGTATTCTTGCTTGGCCTTTTCTTTATAAGCTAGTGCTCAACCACTTGAGACACGCCTCCACTTCCAGCTTTTCTGCTGGTTTTATTAGAGATAAACGTCTCAAGGATTTGGCTGCCTGGACTGGCTCCACACCCTTATTCTATTATTATCAGCCTTCTGAATAGCTAGGATTACAGGCATAAACCACTTGCCTATTTTGCTTTGGAAATAATTTGCCAGCTGGGCATAGGAATCTCACAGTTGTAAGTTTGAAGCCAACCCATGCAAGAAAGTCCATAAGATTTTTTTAAATCTCCAATTAGCCACCAAATAGCCAGAATGGAACTGTTCAAGTGGTAGAATTTTAGCTTGAGTGAAAAGCTAAGGGAAAGCACCTAGGTGTTGAGTTCAAGCCCCAGGACCAGAACAACAACAAAAGCTGAGATGAGATAAGATGCACGATGTCCTCTAGCAAGGAGTCATCAAGAGAGGCTAAAGAGTGGAGGTCACCTGCTAATAGAGAAGCCCTAGGGTCCTCCTTACAAAGTCCTCAGCCTGGGAATCAGAGATGGCTCTCCCCAAGGAGCAGTGGGACTGAGAGCCATCTTCTTTCTCATTAGAAATAGCTCACTGCAATGAGCACCTTGATTCCAGTCTATCCTTCTTCCTGGCTCTGTGTGTGTGTGTGTGTGTGTGTGTGTGTGTGTGTGTGTGTGTGTGTGTGTGTGTGTGTGTGTGTGTGTGTGTGTGTGTGTGTGTGTGTGTGCTGGTACTAGGGCTTGAACTCTGGCCTTTGGCACTGTCTCTTAAGCTGTTTCCACTCCAGGCTGGTGCTCTACCACTTGAGCCACAGCTCCACATTTGGCTTTTTTTTAGTGATGAATTGCTCATAAGAATCTCATGGATTTTCCAGCCCAGGCTGGCTTTGAACCACGATCCTCAGATCTCAGCCTCCAGGGTAGCTAGGATGACAGGCCTGAGCCACTGGCATAAGTATTCTCCCACAAGTATTAATTCCTTGGGGAATTATAACAGGCCAACTTCCTGCTCCGTCTCAAGGTATTATTTTGCCCATTTCGAAGGGGGAAAATCCTATCAGATGTTTTACATGGGGAAAAATATAGTTTTCTCTTTTCCTATGTAAAAGCATATTATTAGTAGTATTTCGCATGGCTTTCTGGGTCACCTAAATCTCAATGAATATCTGTTGTATCCAAACTTCTCCATGTAAGACACTCTATTGATTGAGAAATCTTTTCTGTTGGCCCAAGCATGACAACATCCTGGATGAGGTTTTTTTGTTTTATGAGGATTTTATGCCTGTCATGGAGATTGAACTCAGGGCATTGTCCTCAAGCTTCTTTTGCTCAAGGCCTACCACTTGAGCCAAAGCAGCACTTCTGGTCTTTTCCAACCACAATTCTTAGATCTTAGCCTCGTGAGTAGCTGGGATTACAGCCTTGAGCCACCCATATTCTACTGACCATTACTTTTTTGGAATGGTCACACCAAGTAAGGGTATGATCTCATGGTGGTAGCCCAAATGCTCACTCACTTTGTTCCTCTTGAACTTTCCCTTTCATTTCCTAAAAACCTTTGGCTTGTGTTTTGCTTGTAAACGCAAAGGGTATGAAATTCCTATCTACCACTTTTGCTCTCTTTGATTTTTAGAATCAATGCTTAATCTCTTAAGTCTTGGGTTTTACACCTGCAAATCGATTCATTTGGATCAGATTATTTCTAAAGCTTCTTCTAACCCCCAAATTCTTATCCCCCAAAGGTGCCAGGTTATTTGGGCAACAGCCTGCAATGGGTTCTCAAGAGGCAGTGGACTCAATATAAATAGCAAAGCCAATGCACCTTCACGTTCCTATGTCCCTTTGAACCAGGTATGAGATCCTCCCCCTCCCTCCCTCTCTTCCTTCCTTCTTTCTTCCTTCCTTCTTTCCTTTGCCAGCATTTTGCTGGCTGTTTAGGAAATGGAGTTTTGTAGACTTCTTTTGGTCTAGGCTAGCTTCAAACCATGATCCTCTAGATCTCAGCCTCCTGAGTAGCTAGGATATTATAGTCACAAGCTGCTGGTCCTGGTTCACTTCACCTGTTCAGTGAAGGTCAAGAAGGCCTCCTCAAGGATGGTTTGCTGCGATTAGATGAGATAATGATAGGACGAGGATAGTGGAGAGTCTGGCTGTATGTGCACAATAAATGTAGGATACCCAGGGGACGGTTCTATCTCTATAGGAAACGGGTCACCCAGTAATCTCACAAGTGGATTGTAGATGGCAGGATAAATAGCAGAGATGAGCCTTGGACTTGAGATCCTCCTGCCTGGGCCTTTCAAGTGCTAGGATTACAGGCAAGAGCCCCACAACTCTCTAGGCATAAGATAGTAAGTCGTGTATTTGTTCTGAGTATTTCTAGATCTCCTCCTCAACCTGTTGAAGCTCCCTAAGGGGACAGTTTAGATAGTGCTTGTCAATCAGTGTGACTTCACTCTGGGGAGAGGTTGGGAAGAGGTGGCTGGTTTATGAACGCAGATAGCCCTCTTCCAGCCCACAGTGTTATCAGCTTTGCCACTCCATCCCTTGCCTTCTGCTTGACCTCTCCTGGGCACACAGCTGATATCTTTTATCAACACAAATCCATGGAGGGTTGACAGAGGGCTTAAGTGTTAGAGCACCTGCTTAGCAAGAGAGAGGCCTGAGTTCAAAGCCAAGTACCTTTATAAGCCAAGAGTGGTGGTGGATGCATGATTGTAATCCCAGCACTTGGGAGGTTGGGAAGGGAAGAATGGCACATTTCCAGGCCAGCCTGTCAAGATGATTGGGGATATGGCTCAGTGGTGGGCCATTTGTCTTGCATGCAGAAGGCTTTGGGTTTGATTGCCACAGCAGAAGAGGTGGGGGCCCTGTGTCAGCCAGTGGGCAGACCAATCTAGAAAAATCGACTCATCAAGATGAACACCCCAGACCTCCAGCCTCAGCCCTGAAGGAGTTCAGGTGCATCATTAGGGAGATTGTCCTAAGTTCTTGTTCCAGATATAAGGTCACAGACTCACCTGTGGAAGGCTGTGAGACAGCTGTGACCCCTGCCATGTCCCCCTGGCCACTCCAGTCCTGCATGGCCACATCCATCCGTCAGGGTCAGAGGCCCCGGGCCTGGCCGTCCTGTGATCTGGAGCAGCTAGCTCTTTTTGGTGGAGGAGGCAGTGGCGGTGTCAAACACCTGAGGATCAGCTCAGGCCGCACAGCTTGTGTTGTGCAAGAGCCATGCAGGCCCCCGTGGGTGACACTGGGGACCCCAGTAAATGGAGGCTGCTCTGTGTAGGTGGCTGGGTCAGGGGTTTGGAGAAGCAGCTTCAGCGTGGAAATGGTTTTGTATGGGTGGTACTGGGGTTTGAACTCTGGGCCAGACAGGTGCTCGTACTGCTGAGCCATGCCCCTAGTCCTGTCTTTTAATGCTTATATTTGAGCCAGGGTCTCTGCTTCCTCCCCAGAGAAGCTCATGGGCAATATCTACCTAAATTAGGTTTCTTGAGGTAGCCAGGATGTCAGGTGCAGGCCACCCAGGCCAGTCTTCTGACAGGAACGTATCTTGTAAACTTCTGCCCAGGTTGGCCTTGAACTGAAATGCTTCTAGTTGGGAACTTCTCTGACTATGACCTTCTTACCCAAGATTTCCCTTATTTGAATGGCCCATGCAGCTAATGGATTATAAACAAATTTACATTAGGTCCTTGGAAGTCTAGGCACTTCCCGGGAGACAGATCTGAGGATCATGTTTCAGAAGCAGCCTGGGCAGGGAAGTTTGTGAGACTCTTATCTCCAGTTAACCATCAAAAATCCAGAAGTGGAGCCATGGTTCACGTGGAAGAATGCTAACCTTGAATGAAAAAGCTAAGGGACAGCACCAAGGCTCTGAGTTCAAGCCCCAGTACTAGCTCGAGAACACACACACACACACACACACACACACACACACACACACACACACACACACATACATGCATGCACATGTGTGAGTGCAGGTATATGCATACATAGCATTGACAATGAACCCAGCCTTGTTTCTTGTGTGTGTTGAATAAGCACACACGTTCCCACCTGGCTACGTTCCCTGCCCATTTTGTCATCTTTATGCACCACCCAACGGGCTGGCGCCTGCCAAACCCTGCCCTTCCCAGCTGCAAACCTGGGCAGCCTTGCCAGTGAGGAGGAACGGGGGCTGAAAGCGGTTGGCGCCAGGGCACTGGGAATGAGGGCAGAGCTGTTTTCTAACTTGAATTTCTCCCGCCCTGAAGCCTTTTCATGAACCTCTGGTTCAGGCGCCTTGGATTTTTGCTGTGCTGGTTAATTTTCCTTCCTGGATTACAGCTTTAAGCTCACACATGGAGCTGTCACACCCTGACTGGCAAATAAATATTCCTGGCAACGTGCCCCAGCTGTGGTTTCCTGTGTTTAGAGAGCGCTGCTCAGGGAGGTGTTTGCAGAGCTGTGCTGCACGTTGAGTCTGTTCCTCGGTGCCTGCCGTGAGGCACAAACCCGCAATGCTCCCGGGTTCAGATCCCAGCTCCCATTTGCTGAGATCTGAGGAGAAACTCACAGACCACAGGGTGAGGTCAGAGTCTCTGTTCTGTGGGGCTATGAGCTCATCGGGCTGCAAGGTTGAAGGTCTGGCCCAGGCTGGGCCTCTGATCCATCCTGGTACTCAGAGGGCCGTTTATTTCTACCTTACCCATTTGTGCAATGAAACCCTGCATTTCAAGAATGAGCCAAACCTTTGCACACACATGTGAGAGTGCACACACACGTGTGAGACTTAGTGATTTCTTTTCTTTGTTCACGACTTACAAGTATGTATGCATGTCATGTTTCATGAATCATGAGCATCTTAAGTGCTTGGGTATAGTTTCTAGAACCTTAGTGTACTACCTGATTCCATGCAAGTCCAATGGTGCACAGAAGAGACAGAGAAAAGACCTGCTGACAGAACTTTTGCTTTGACTCCTGCATCTCAGTCATGCCAGAAGGAAGCGTTCACTTAGGTCTACTTATAAAGCTGCTGCTTGCAGCTTACTAACTAGTCTCATTTGAGTTTCTGGTTCCATCCAGCTTCAGTAGATTTTACTATCTCATGTCTAAAGGGGCAGAAGGTAAGTCTTAGTGAGGTTTTCTACAGGCCATCAGGTCAGTGTGTGTTTGTGTGTGTGTGTGGGGGGGTATGTGTGTGTATAGATGTGTTTGCATGTATTTCTGAGCTGCTTGCTGCCTAGGCCTCCTGGGGCTATAATTGGCACCCTAGTAACACCAGCACTCTGGGTAAAATTCATAGCTGTCAGTTCCCTGTCTGTCTGGAATACCCAGAAATCAAGTAGCACAGTGGTAGGGGAGGCCCAGGGCTGTTGATCGACTTGTCTTCTTATCTTGTTTTCACATCAATAGCAGCCAGATTTCTGGTTCAGGGCAAGTGTGGGTAGAAGTTCCTCCTGCCCATCCCTGTGCTCACCGTTAAAATAACAGGGTGGTTTATTGTATTATTTTTTTAGCAAAGATCAGACCACCATGGGCCAATGGCTCTCATGGATTAAGTAATTAGTTCCTAGCAAAGAAAACCCGGCACAGCTGTTTTAGGAATCCATTAGCCATCCACGGCATTGCCATTTGATTTTAAAGGTTAGAAAAATGGGGAAGGGGTGGGATTTGAATTTTGTATGAGCAAGGGTGTGAGGTGGCTCTCCAGACACATAAACTATATTCTCAAACCAGGTCATTGGACTAATGGGGGCAGGAAATTGGTCACTTACAACCACTTACATTTTCCAGCCCACAGAGCACTTTTACGTATGATTATTCCTGTATGAAAGATGGGAACTGTGAAAGATGGACATAGGAAGAAACCCAAGCCATGTGTTTTATGGCTAGAGACAGAAGGAACGGGAATTCTAAATTCTGGGTTCCCCTCTCTTTTTGTGGACACCCCCACCCTTGTTCCTGAGTTCTTCTCCAAGTTCATCTGTCCACCAGCAACCTCAGGACATAGACCTTAAAAGCCTTGATAATAAATGCTTAGGAGAACTATGTAAAATGACTGGGAATGGAGTTGTGTTGTCTGTAGTCCCAACCTAGGCTTTCAGCAGTTTAGAGACGAAATGAGGATTTTTTGAGATTTTGTTTTTGTTTTTGTTGGTTGTGGGCCTGAACTCTGGGCCTGGGCACTGTCCCTCAGCTCTCCAGCTCATGGCTAGAATTCTTACCACTTTAGCCACAGTACCACTTACAGCTTTTTCTGCTTATGTAGTGCTGAGGAATCAAACCAAGGGCCTCATGCATGCAAGGCAAGCACTCTACCACTGAGCCACCTTCTCAGCTCCAGAATGAGGGCTTTTTGATAGACTAGATCCTGTGTAAGGAGGTTCATGTTTATACCTCTGTTGCTCAAGTCAGCACTGGAGACATGTTTCTCACCCCAGCTGAGCAATGAGCAGGGGAGTGGAGAGATAGAAGTTGCATATCAAGTCAGTGATAGAGCCTGTTTATGAATGTAGCCAGCCTAGAACAACCCCTATGTTGTTACTGAGGAAACCAGAATGCCTGCATGCTGACTCCATCCCCCAGCTGGTCAAGGGCAGGGCCTGGTCTCAGCAGCACCATCCCCAGGTCCTTGCTGGGCAAGAGCAGACCTCAGCTTTTACAGCTGGGATTCTTTTTGGTCCCACTGCTACCAGCTACCATGGCCTCCCATTGGTCCATCTGGGCTCTGCTCCAGTGGGTGAGGCCTGCCATGCAGGCCCTGGTCCCTCCTCTCTCTTAAAGAACCAGTGGTGTCTAGGCCCTGAGTATGGCCCATATGTGCTGCTGCCCCTTTCTAGTCGGCTCCTGGGGTGCGTATCCAATGGCACTGCAAACCGACTCAGGTTTCCACTGCTCCTCAGTGGCATCATGGCGGAACTCCATGACCCTGGATGACATTAGTGGATCCCAAGGCCAAGCTTAGTTTTATTTTATTAACAAACAACAAGAACAACAAACAACACTCTGTGAAACCCAGGGTAGGGTTAAGGCTAGCGGCCTCTGGAAGCGACACCGAGCCTGGGATGGGGGCTCTCACCTCTGGGGGGAAGGGTGGATGGGGGGAGGAGAAGAGAGAGAGGAAGGAGGAAGGACAGGAAAGAGGGGAGAGAGAGGGAAAGAGCGGAGAAAGGAGGGAGGAGAGGGAAGGAGGATGGAGGGGAGAGAGAGAAGGGAGGAGAGGGAAGGAGGGAAGAGAGGGGAGGAAGGAGAGGGAAGGTGGGAAGAGAGAGGAGGGAGGAGAGGGAAGGAGGGAGGAGAGGAAAGGAGGAAGGAGGGAGAGAGAGGAAGGAGGGAGGACAGGAAAGGAGGAAGGAGGGAGAGAGAGGAAGGAGGAGAGGGAAGGAGAGAGGAAGGGAGAGAGAGGAGGAGGAAGGAGGGAGGAAGGCCTGGGAGCCTGTGCTGGAGGAACAGAGAAAGGGCCTTTCTAATCATAGGACTGGTTTTTAGGTGGAATGAGCATCAGGTCTACAGAAGGAAACCAAGGAAGAAGATGGACACAGCCAAGGAAGGCTGGGCATGGCTGCGGAAACCAGCAGAGAGCTCCGCCATAGCTGGGCCACACAGCTCCCTCCTTGGCCTAAGGAAGGAGGCACAAGCCAGGTACCTGTGGCTCATGCCTATCATCCTTGCTAAATGGAAGGCTGAGATCTGAGGCTCAAGGTTCAAAGCCAGCCCAGGCAGGAAAGTCCATTCAATTCTTATCTCCAAGGGGTAGAGCACCAGGTCTAGCAGCTAAGCGACAGGCCCTGAGAACAATAAAGTGCCCTTTATTGTACCGTTTACTGATCGATGGATTGATAACAGCAATAATGAAACCTACCAGTCACTGGGCTCTTTCTTTTATGTACCAGCCTTCGTGTTATGCATAATAAACTGACTCATGCAATGTTACACTAGCTCACAGAGTGTGCACCTTTCCTGGACCAGTTTTTTCTTTTTTCTTTTTAACATTTCTTTTTTTATTGTGAAAATACTGTACAGAGAGGTTACAATTACATGGGCAAGATAATGTGTACATTTCTTATCAAGCATTGTAGCCTGTTTCCCCTTCCCATCCTCTCCCCCTCTTGTCCCCCCGCCAGTCCTCCTCCCCCCCACCAAAGTTGTAAAGTTCGTTTTTCCACATAAGGACTTGTACATCTCATTGTTGCAGTTTTATAGGTTAGGAAGCAGCTCCGATGGCCTGGGACCAACCATGGAACTTGCAAGCGAATAGCCAGAGCTTTATTTGCTGAGATGCCCTTGACCAGCAGACTGCTTCTCCCTGACAGCCTCGGGCCTCATCTTTATAGACTGCCATCCCCTAGCATGGCACACCTTCGATGGTACCCGAAGCCACAGCCACTAGCCTTCCCCAGAGACAGGCGGAGGAGAGACAGTGACTGGCACACAAAGAGGATACCAATGCCTTATAAGTCGTCCAATGTTGTGACCAGAAGAAATAATTTTCATTATTTTCTGTCTTCCCTTGTCCTTTGTGTTCCTTCAAAAAATATCCTGGGACATTTGGAACTGGGGAGATAAAAGGGCTTAAGCTGCAGCAGCCATTGAGCATTAATGTGGAGGGCCGGAGGACCGTGTCTTTACATGGAAGAAACATTAGTTCCTCTTCCAGAGCCTAGATGATGACCTAGAAACTGAGTGGAACGCATTTCTAGGACTCAGAGCAAAAAGACAAGAGCAGAATAGGGAAAATATACCTAGTAGACTGAGTCTCTGGAGTTAATTCAGGAAAGCATGCAGGACATGACCCAATATTCTAATTATTTCCCCCAAATGTGTGGGCTTAGAACCAGATGATCTGGATGCGAGTGTATGTGGAAGCATTTTGGTACCCACAAAGCTCTGTACACATAACTGCCCAAATTTATTGAACATCTACTATATGCCTGTATTTGTCTTAATTGTTTTTTTTTGCTTTTGTTGTTGTTTGTGTTTTGTGAATTTTGTTCTTTTTGTTTTTGCTGGTACTGGGGCTTTAAGTCCAGGACTTGGTCTCTCCTTTGGTTTTCTCATATAAGACTGCTGTTCTGCCACTTGAGCCACACCCCCAGTCTGGTATTTTGTTGGCTGCTTTGGAAATAGACTCTTACAACCTTTTCTCCTCGAGGGTTATTTTGAATCTTGATCCTTGGGTCTTAGCCCCCTGAGTCCCAAGGATTACAGATGTGAGCCACACAAATCCAGGTATGGCCTGGATATTTTTTCTCCTTTAATATAATTTCTTGTTTCCTTTTAAATCCTTCATCATTCTTTCCCTATATTGTCTTTGCAATTGTAAGAGCTGTTTCTCTAGAAAGTTTGAGTTCAGCATCTCTCTCCCCCACCTGTAGGCAAACTATGGGACAGAGAAAGCACGGAGTACAAAAGCAGTTTTAGAAAGCCTGCAGGAAAGCAGACAGAATCCAGCAGGCTGTTTTGCCTGGGAAACTTCTGGACCTCCCAACATGGCACCCTTCAGCTTGATGCCAGTTCTTAACTACCTTTGCCATTGTTTCCATTGCTCTGCCCCAGGTTGCAGGGCTGGCAATTAAGATGCACTGTGATTTTGATGGTACTGAGTGTGGAAAGTCAAGAGGAGCTTTGTGAACATCTATCTTTTTGTGTTCCACAGAGGGAAGAATGATTAGTCATCTGGCCAGTACCTTATAGCAGTGGGGAGGGAGGGAGGAGGCACTGGTAGAATTGAAGCCTAAGCATCTACCTGTTTCCTCCCACAGGAAAGACCAGCTGGTCCCAGGCGGGTGCCCCAGCAAGTGTGAATTCTCTCTGGACTACAAATCCTGTTGACTCTTGGCATGGTGTGTGGCCTCTTCAGTCCAAGCCACAGGTCCCAGTCACTTTCTGAGGATAGCTACCCTATAACCCCCAGGCAGCTAGGGGTGGGCTTGGTTGATGATGCTGCCATTCTTTTAGTGTGTGCCTGCCTTGCCCTTCTGGAGAAAAGAGCAAGTGAAGGCATTAGCAACCAGCTGGGGAGGGGGGCTGTCTGAACAAATCCCCATGTCGCTCCATCCCTGGAGGAGATTCTCCTGGTCCTGGTCCTTCCTTAGGAAGGCCTCCCTCCCAGAGCCACTGCCCAAAGGGCTCTGTCCCTGATACATGGAAGAACAATGAATGTGATATGAACTAAACTGTACTAGCTACAATGCGGAGGGGACTCCTTTGCTAACTTCTTGTTACATATACAAAGGGACACACAGAGGCAACCTAAGGGGAAGTTTATTTACTTTTTTTTAAATGCCCATTTGGGGGCTTGAACTCAGGGCCTCACACTCTCAATGAGCTTTTTCTGACCAGGCTGGTGCTATGCAACTTGAGACAAAGCTCCACTTCTGGCTTTTTGGTGATTCACTGGTGATAAAATTCTTGCAGACGTTTTTGCCCAGGCTGGCTTAGAACTGCAATCCTCAGGTCTCAGCCTTCTGAGCTAGACTTACAGGCATGAGCCACCAGTGCCTGGCCTAATTTCAACTTCTATGTGAAAAATTATGTAACCATTTTCCTTTAGTAGAATTGAGGACTGGTGCTCTGGCCTAGCCAGTTTGCTCTAAAGTGTGACAAGGGGGAATTTTATACATTCACTGAACCCCTAGTTTGATTTCATGGATAGAGGTAGTCAAAGCCAGATCCCAGCTCACTGGGACCAGGGAATTTCCTGGAGGGAGGTGTGATAATGCAGCCTTATTCAAATACATACCTGGAGAGGCAACCTGCCCATTGTCAGAAGAGCAGGGCAGATCTTGCCCCCTGTGGCTCTTTAGGATGGAACCACCTGTGTCAGCCAGGTTCCTCTCCTCTGGGGATGAGGCACTAAAATATTGAAAACTAAACAAGCAAAATTAATAAGGCAAGGAACAAATCATCCTGTTTTCTCCCTTCTCTTCTTCCTTCCAAAAGACCGGGAGGCAAAGAGATGTTGATGTCAGGAGGAATGTGATTGCATTAGTTTCCTGCAGCTGCTGTAACCAATGACCACAAATGGAGGGAGGCAAAGGATGATAGTCTATGTTGCCCTGGATCTGCAAGCCAGAGCCCTCACCATGGGAAGGCAGTGCTTTCTCCCTCTGCAGGTCCCAGGGGAAAATCTGTCCCTTGCCTCTTCCAGCTTCTGGTGGTGACCAGCTTGCCCTGGCTTGTGGCCACATCTCTCCACTTTCAAGATTGTACCTTGGAGTGTATTTCTATTCTGTCTTCACTCTGTTCTGTCTATCTGGAATCTCCCTTTGTCTTTTCCTTATAAGGATACTTGTGACTGCATTTAAGATTTGTTCAGATAATCCAAGATTTTTATTTCTACCTAGGGACCTTAGTTTCATTGCATCTTGTAAAATCCATTTTTCCCTACCAAGTAACATTTAGAGATTCCAGAGATTGGGACCTGTCACCTGAGGAGAAAGGATGCAATATTTAGCCCATTCCATTAATATTCCTTAGTTGACTTGAGGCTGTATAGACTTCAAGATCCAGGAGAAGCTGGGTGCCAGTGGCTCATACCTATAATTCTAGCCTCTCTGGAGGCTGAGATCTGAGGATCATGGTTCAAGGCTAACCCAGGCAGGAAAGTCTGTCAGACTCTTATCTTTAATTAACCACTAGAAAACCAGAAGTGGAGCTGTGGCTCCAGTGGTAGAGCACTCACATTGAGCTGAAGAGCTGAGGGACAGCACCCAGGCCCAGAGTTCAAGTCTTATGACCTAAAAAAAAAAAAAATCCAGGAGAAATGTGCTCAACTTCAAGACTGGGGTTAAGAGGAGGAAATGGATGGCAGGGTGAGGCAAGAAGTGACTGAGGAATTATGTTTGCCTGTTCCTCTTTGGAAAAGGCCACTCCCCATTCATGCAGCTCCTTCTGCCCAGACCCCTTTCTTCTGGCTCCTTTTATAGGCCAGGCCTGGCTTCATCGTTTTCCTTGCTCATGAAACTGCGATCTTACACCCAGGCCTGAAGTCCAGGAGTCCCCCAGTAGCACCAACCACTTGTCCTCTTATGCCAATAAAGAAGAGACATTTAAAAGGGCAGAAAAGAGAATTATTACCCAGCAGCCTTGGGAAGACAGCACTTAAGTACACCCTCAGCAGTCTTTGGGGGTGCAGACATCAGCCTCAGGTTAAATAGGGAGAATTGGGGGCAGGGGATGAAAAAGGTTTGCAGAGTTCACACAGCCCCGGCTTCAGATAAGGCCTGGTGGCAGTTAGCTCGCTTTTTGTCCTGGAGGAATTCTGGAGACGTTGTTATTACTCTGTTACTGGAACAGGTCAGGAACCAGGCAATCTTGTAAGTCTTTGGCTGTTTCCTTTAAGATGATAAGAAGCAGACTTTGCTTGTTTGAGGGGCTGTGTGTCTTCCACATGAGATAGATGGATGCCTGTTAATCTGCTCTTTCTTGGAGCCCATGGTGATTGCAATGGCAGCTATAGCAAAAATCCTCTCAGCTCAAAGGCACAGATTCAAAGTCCTGGCGGGGGACAGGGGGAGCTTTTCAGTAAATTCACAGGGCCCAGCCAGAGGAACTTTTATGTTTTCTCTTGGCACATGCACATGTGGAATCTAAGCCCACCCCGTTCTTGTCCCAGTGGCTAGCCGCGTGGAGGCAGGCCTTTCACCGACTTCCAAGGCACTGTGAGCCTCTCCTGTAGCTGTGTCCTCTGTGGGTGAAGTTCTTGATAGCACAGGGACAGCTGGATTCTTCTCAGGTGTTTGTCATTTTTTCTCAAACCACAATCCTCCTGTTTTCAACCTCCCAAGTAGCGTGAGCCACCAGAGCATGGCTGTCCCAACCCTCTCCACATCTTAGCTGGACTGGCTCAGAGCCTTGATCAAAAAGTTTGTTCTCCCTCTCTCACTTTCCTTGGAGAGTGGATAGGCTCCCTTCCCAGCCACATTCATGCCTCTGATGGTTTAAGTCTAAACAAGTAATTTTCCCTGAAGTCTAAAGCAAGTAATTTTCCCAGTTTGCCTGAGGGGCATGCACTAGAAAGGAAGCACAATGATAGCTGGAGGCTGGTTGGGGGTGGGGCAGACTTAAACCAGGAAGAGAGGTGGAGTGTGTCTGCATGTGTGCCTGTGCACGTGTGTGCTTGAGCTGACATGCTGGGATTTTGCTGGCTAATTAGAGGTAAGTGTCTGTTGGGTTTGTCAGCCCAGACTGGCTTTGAGCCTCCACCCTCAGATCTCAGTAGCTAGTTTACAGGTGTGAGCCACCAGCGCCCTTCAAGTGACTCATTTTAAACCTCTCCATAGAGAAGAACATGCTGTCAGTATTTGCAATTCTGTTCCACTAGCCTTTGTTTTCAGGGATATCCTTTTCTTCCAGTGACTAACTCACACTCTTCCTCAGAGCCAGGCCGCAGCTGGTGGTCAAGTTGACCACACATGTTCCTCTGAGCTTGAAGCAGTGTGGTAAGCTAGGGGGCCCTTGATTGGAGCGCTGACTGGACACTCAGAACCAGAGTTCTGACTGTCCCGCGTTTCCTTCTTTAGGCCAAGTAACAGGCTGCTGATTGCATTTCCTGCTTCTTCAGGGCAGAGAGGAGCATTCTGATGTCATCCTGGGCAACAAGCACAGTCAGGCAAAGTGGCCTAGTTAGTTTCCCAGATGCACTGGCCCGCTGAGGCCAGCATTGATTTTGAGGTCGGCATGCAGGCATATTAACTCGGGATATTGATCCTGCCTTTTACTTCATCGCCCTGCTTCCTGGATGGAGTTGGAACTTGGTCTGGGTGGCAAGAGGACTCGGAGGGTTACCTGTCGCAAAATGTACCTCAGGTGATGAACAGGAATGGCTTCACTTCATCAGACAGCTTCCCACTAGGATGTACTATCTTCAATAATTTATATCCCATCATGCCTGGACAGGTGATGGCTCAGCAGTCTTCCACTTGCTCGTTTCCTTCTCCCACCAGCACACATCTGGTCACCTCCTCCCCATGTCCGGGGCTGTATGCTCATGTCGAGATGATCTTTGGTCAGTCAGTTCAGAAGTAAAGCAAGCCATTTGGAGCCACACATGAAGGAGGCCCACACAGTATTTGTCTGTGTGTCCCAGATGCATTCCCAGTCCTTATGGGACCAAAATTGCATCCTTAGTGCATCTGACAGTGGTCCATTCTAAGATGTTATTTATTTATTTATTTATTTATTTATTTATTTATTTATTTATTTATTTATTTAAAAGAGATACTGTGAGCCTGGGAAGGTGGCTCAGTCGTAGAGTGCTTGCCTTGTATGCATGAGGCCCTGGTTCAATAACTCAGCACCACATAAGCAGAAAAAAGCTAAAAGTGGTTATGTGCTTCAAGTGGTAGAGCACTAGCCTTGAGCTGAAGAGCTGTAGGACAGCACCCAGGCACAGAGTTCAGGCCCCATGACTGGCAGAGAGAGGGGGGATGGAGAGAGAGAGAGAGAGAGAGAGAGAGAGAGAGAGAGAGAGAGAGAGAGAGAGAGAGAGAGAGAGAGAGAGAGAGAGAGAGAGAGAGAGAGAGAGAGAGAGAGAGAGAGAGAGAGAGAGAGAGAGAGAGAGAGAGACTGTGGGTATTCTATTCTGAAAAAAATAACCATTGGGCTGGGTGTGTGGCTCAAGGTTCACAGGTTTGAGCCACTGGCAGCTGGCTAGCTCACCTTCACATTCATTTGTTCACTCATCCCTGGATTCCTAATTTTTCCAGAACCTTTATCATAAAGTGGTGTTGGATCAGTGTGCTTCTTTAGAAATGGGTGAAATTTGGAATTATTATATTTTCATACAGAGGATCCTTTTTATTTTACTGCTAACTTCACAGAATTCTTTCAGCAGTTTCCATAAATGTCTCTACCACACTCCATACCTTTCTCTGTCTATGTCTCTGTCTCTGTCTCTCTGTCTTTCTCTATCTCTTTCTGTCTGTCTGTCTGTTTCTGTGTCTGTCTGTCTGTCTATCTGTGTGCTAGTACTGGGGTGGAACTCAGACCCTTGTGATCTTGCTTGGCTTTTCAATCAAAGCTGACACTCTACAACTTAAGCTACAGCTCTACTTTTGGCATTTTGCTGGTTAACTGGAGGTAAGATCTTGTCAAATTTCCTGCCTCAGCTGGTGTAAAACAAGGTTCTTAGAGTAGCTAGGATTAAAAGTGTGAGCCACTTTGCCCACCTTCCACACTATTCTTGAGGACATGGAAGAAGCTCATATGGATGAGAACAAAATACACAGCTAACAGCCATGGTGAGAGACCATGGCCATTTGCTTCCATCCCTTCCCAGCCAAATTTAAAAACAAAAGAAGACTTTGTTTTGCCCAAACAAATATTGGTTATTCACATTTGTATGTCTGGTGTGATTTTTATTGTTACTACTTCTGGTGGTTTTCAATGGACCAAAACATCTTCAGAGACACACTGACTTTTCAAATTTCTTCTTAGCATAAAGATCTGTCTCTGGCATGAAAATATTGTCTATTTAATGACACTGGCCTTTAAATTTAAAGAACAAGGTTAATACTTAGACCTATCTTTGAACATTAAAATACAAATTGTATCTGGACTTAATTAGGTTTGTATAGATCTAACAAACCTTTATGAAAAGCAGTTTAGAAAAGAAAAGCTTTATTTGGGCTTAGTATCCTGGGTTACACTGTATTTTGGTTCTGTGTTTTGGGACCTGTAGCAAACAGAGCCTTGGAAGGGTGGAGTGAAACAGAGGTGTTCACATAAAGGTGTCCAAGAAGCAGAAAGAACAGAGTAGCAGAAAGAACAGAGTAGGGCCCAGGGCGAACATAGCCCTAAAGGATACATTCTCAGTAACCTACTTCGTGCTCCCCCTTTCTCAGTTAGACCAAACTTTGGCACTTTCCATCAACTCCCAATAATCCAAACCATTTTGAAACCATCAGTGGACTAATAAATGAATTATGTCACATGTCCTCATGATGCAACAATCTCTCATTGAGTGGCACTGTCACCAAGGGTTGAAACTTTCAAACCATGAGAGGTATAGGAAGACAGTTCATATTGAAGCCAAGTAAAAGAATCTGAATGGCCTGAGGATAATCGGTGGTTAAAAATAACGTAAAAGGATGTTTCAGCAAAGAGAACTTAGTGGTGAAATGGTGACTTCTTGTGTAACACAAGAGAAACTCCTAAGACTCCCTAAATTTTCTAAGGTTTTAAAATATAAATGGATTTTGTTCATATAATTTTATAAAGGAGTACCACTTATGAAACTAGTCAGGTGATGTTGCTCTTAAACGTGTGGGCTCTCATCCATTTATATCTTCTTTATAGCCCTTACTCACATATTTCACCAGACCAGTCATTTTCTCATGGAAGTGTAGAAGATTTAATAGTACTGTCATTTTTCTCATGGAAGTGTAGAAGATTTAATAGTACTGCTCTCTCTCTCTCTCTCTCTCTCTCTCTAACACACACACGCACATACACTTACACAAAATGAGAATATAAATCTCTCATCAGTTTTTAAACAAAAAAATCATTCCAATGAACCAATAAATGAAACAAGAGAATCAAATTCAAGACAAACACAAATAAGCTAGTCACTAAAGTTGCATAATTATCAATAATTTAGTTAGATGTTTAGTTTATATTCTCTGTGTTTGTTTTATAATTTGTAAAGTACATGTAATAAAAAATACTTACCATACTGAGAACTCCTGCTATGAAAAAAGCCCTTAAAGTTGGTACAAAGTGGGTGCTAAATAGTGATTGCTAATTTATATTATGAAACCCCATCTTATGCTGTATTGTGACATCTCAGTAACTAATGCATGTTATGTTACTGTGTCCAAACCTATTGCTTGGGTAGTTGGATGGAGTTGTAGCCCATTATTTATTGATGTTATTTGTTGATAATAAAGGATAGTAAATGACTATCTAACTGGCTTAAATATTTGCTACATTATACTTCTTGTGAATTAGTGTTCTATAAACCATTAAAGGAAAAGTATACTACAAGGCACTGTGCAGTATTGCACAGTCTGGTACATCTGGTGTGCATTGTCTCTTATTGTATACAGAGGCCATAGCAGATGATCAACCTATACTACCCAGCATTGCTTAGGTATACTCTGTGTTTCTTACACAATGACAAAATCACCTAACAATGCATTTCTCACAATGTTACTGCATCATTGAGCTGTTCATGTCCATACAGTGAAATTATACAAAATTCAGTTTAATAAATAAGAATTGAAGCAATTAATCAATAGCTCAGACCTATAATCCTAGCAACATAGGAGGCTGAGATCTGAGGATTGAAATTCAAAGGCAATCCCAGCAAGGAAAATCTCTGAGAATCTGACCTCCAATTACTATCAAAAATTTTCAAGTGAAGCGGTAGCTCAGCTCAAGTAGTAGATCATAATCTATGAGTAAAAATGGCTCAGGGAGAGTGCTTAGGCCCTCAGTTCAAGACCTAGTGTCAACACACACAAATATATATAAACACACACACACACACCAGGTAGCCATATAATTTAACCTCAAAGAAAAAAATATATACAAAGAATTTCTAGGACCCCAGTGGTTGCTTCTACACACAACTGAATTGCAAATTCATTTTTCCCTGACAAATTTCCTGCCACTTATTCAGCTACTTTCTATTAATTCATGTATTAGCTAATTAATTAATACTACTATAATCGGCTTGAACTCAGAAACTTGAGCTCTTGCTTAATTATTTTGTTCAAGGCTAGTACTTCTAACACTTTCTTTTTCTTTCTTTCTTTCTTTTTTTTTTTTTTTTTGGTTGGTAGTGGGGCTTGAACTTTGGGTCTGGGCGCTGGTCCCTCAGCTCTTCACCTCAAGCATAGTGCTCTACCACCTGAGCCACAGTGCCACTTCTGGTTTTCTGCATTAATTGAAGATGAATCTCAAGGACTTTCCTGCCCAGCTGGGTTTGAACTGTGATTGTTAGTTCTCAGCCTCCTGAGTAGATAGGATTACAGTTGTGAGCCACTGGCACCTGGCATACTTTTTAAAAAATATATTTTTTCTGGCCATTTACCCTATACTTCCAAACCACCCCTTCCCTTTGGCCCATTTGTTGTTACATTATTATGTGGTTAATTATGCATAAGAGTCTCAGCCATTTTTCTGGCTGTTTTCGAGCCTGAATCCTAAGATCTCAGACTCTTTAGTATTGAAGAGTATAGGTGTGAATCCCCAGTGTCAAATTTATTTTCTGTTATTATTATTTTTACTCTTTCCTTCTTTATAATTACTTTCATACATATACATTAAACCATACAATTTTATGTATCTCTAAAATTAGCATAATTTAATATCAATAGATTTTTCTTAGGTCTGGAAAATTTATCTCAGATATCTCTGTGTATTTTAATTTTGATGAATATACTACAAATTATTAGTCCTCTTGTTATTAGTCTTCTGAAACTTGCTATTTTACTAAAAAGGCTGTGATATTTTTGTTACATGAAATGTGCATATCAGAAAAAAAGTTAGATCTGCTACATGAAAGGATTTGCAGATTTTCTTATTTTTTTTGGGGGGGGTCCTGTTGAGGGGACTGAACTCTGTGCCTGGGCGCTGTCCCTCAGCTCAAGGCTAGCGCTGTACCACTTGAGCCACAGCGCCACTTCCGGCTTTTTTCTTTTTGCTTATGTGGTGCTGAGGAATCGAATCCAGGGCCTCAGGCATGCAAGGCAAGCACTGAACCACTAAGCCACCTTCCCAGCCCCCAAGGATTTGCATATTTTTAATTTTATCAGATACTACTCAGCAGTGTTTCAGTCTGTCTTCACCAACTTATACTGTCAATCAAACCAGATGTCTGAAAGTAGTCATTCCACCACTTACTGGTAAATTATCACTGAATATAAATTTTCCTAAATCTGAAAAATTCAAACCAATAGAAAATTATCACCTCACTTTTACTGTGGGTAAGGACAGAGGAGATGCTCAACTGGGCACTGCTGTCTCCAGATTTTCTCATTGAAGTACAGTGAAATGTCACCTGTGCGTTTTAGCCTTAAAGCCATAACACTAATTGGAAAATCCTCTGGGAAAGTGTTTCAGTCACATGGCAGATGAAAGATCAGAAGGGAAATTAGAGGCATTTGCCCGTGGAAGGCAAACTGAGAGTGGCTGGTAGCTTTGTAGTCCTGTCCACACAGATTTCTTCAGTATTCTCAAATAGGGGTGTGACTTTTCCATGCATTGAACCACTGAAAGAAAAATTTGAAATGCCCTTTCAGTCTTCTCTAAGGGGACCAAAATCACTTGCATGTCACTGTACTGGTTAGACAGGACAGCTTTCATTCATTTCACATGGCATTTTGCAAGCACATTAATAACAGGAAGCCAGGCCATCCAGGAGGCTAAATGTAATATTCCATATCAATCCTGCTTTTAGAAATATTCCCCTTTTAAACATTGGTTTGTAGCTTTCATTGGAATCCTTATGTTTGCTTTGAAATTACATATTTCTCATATATTTGTTGAGATTGATGCTTTGTTTATTTTTTCAAAGTTTACTTTTTATTTATTACTGTCTCTAGGGCTCATTGGTGTATTTTATTATGAGATGTGGTGACTAAATCTAGCAGTCTTAGGCAGTATACTAAATGTGTGACAAGCATACAGGACAAATTTTGGCTTATGGCATGAATTCAATATGATTTCTGCACAGTTAGTAAAAAATCGTACTGTTTCCAGAACTACAGGACTGAAAAAAGCTCACAAAGTTACTTCTACTGATGAACGGATTAAAATATTATCAAATTCATAGTACATAGAAAGTGCTTAAAGAAAAGATTGGAAATAAAATAAGAGAGAAAAGGTCTTAAGATTTCGTATAGATTATAATAATACATTCACAGTATGTGAAACAGCAAGGCACACTGAGAATATGAAAATGGAAACAGATCATCCCATCTGTGATGTGAGTCACATCCCATGATGTGACTCCTGCATATAAGAAAATTACTTTGTAATTGCTAACAAAGACAATCCTTAACTCCCGACAATTACAGCTCTTAACTTTCCTCATTCTTATTACTAAGTTAGATCTCAGTGGGAGGTTTAAGAGGAGAAAGTGAGATGCTAATGTCTTATAAAGATTCCCCTCACTGGAATTCTTATGTCAAGCATCCTGACTATGGACAGCAAGAGTGAATTGATTAGAGGCATTTAGAATCATGTCCATTGTCTCTTGAGGCAAAGAAGAGTAATGATGTGCCCTTGGCTCTATATTTGTATTTTGAGAGGCTCAGTAGCGCAATAGTAAGCATTAAACTACAGGGAAGAATACCGTGCTTTCTTCAGCTTCATTGATTTTCAGGACAGGTTTATATTCCCTATGTAAAGATTCCACTTCTACTAGATTATGGTTATTTTCTTTTACATTCTTCTTAACGTTACTGGGATTTGAACTCAGGATCTCAAACTTGATAGGAAGGTGCTCTACAACCTAAGTCTGTACCCTTATCCATTGTTTTGCTTTTTATTTATTAGTCAAATTCTCATGCTTTTGCCTGGCATTGCCTCAGAAAATGATCCTCTTACCTAGAGTCTCCAGGATAATTATGATGACATGTGCACACCATCACACTCTTACTGTCTGAGATAGAAAGGTAGTCTCACTAAGTTTTTGACTGGGATTACTTTAAACTTTAATCCTCCCTATCTCTGTTCCTGAATTGTTGGAATTCTAGAAATAGGATGCAATGTGCTCTAGATGTTGGAAATTTGATAAGCACACCAAGCTTCCATGGGCAGGAATAGGTTAGTAAATGGCAGACTAGGTTTATTTTCAGCTGTTCTCTTCTGTTTTGTCATTCAGATTCTTTCAGTGTCCTAGAGTATGGATTGAACTTCTAACTACCAAAAATTTTGTTCCCTATGTGGGTATTGAAATGTTCAAAAGTTCCTTTATTCACTCACTCAGGATTTGAAAAAAATATTGACAACATGAATTATTGTAGGTATTCCAAGTGTTTGTTCAATCCAAAAATCTAAGTGGTACAAATAGTTATTTGTGTCTGTTTACCTATATGCATATAAGTAGCATCTCAAAGTACATTATGTCCAAAACATTTGTTAATGTACATATTTATTCATTTAAATAAGGGGATTCCATTTGATTAAGGAAAACCATTGTTATTTTGCTGGCAATGTGGAGAGGAATTAAAGTGGAATCTCTCCTACATGAATGGAGGCTTTTGTACCTAAGTTAATACAAATTTTTTAAAAAAATTCTTTTTATGAATAATTTTGGTTCTTAGGACCTACTGAAACTCATTTGATAGTACCATGGCAAAAATCATTTACTCAATGAAAACTGGGACTTCTATTAAAGTTGCCAACATATATTTCAACTATACAATGACATTAGGATTAAAACAGGCAGATAAGTTACAGTAGATCATCAAACACATTTAAATGAAAATTATACCTCTTTGCACTTAAAACTTATACATACTGTAAATGCCAATTTAATGTGGAAAAAGTTATTATGAAGTAGTATCCTGCAGACATTGTTGACAAGGTCTTAATAAGCAGCTTTCTTATCATGACCTGGAGTTGCTCTGGTTATTAGTCATAAGCCTCTTTGGGGAAGTTATGTTAAATTTTTATAACAATTGTGTGTGTGTGTGTGTGTGTGTGTGTGTGTGTGTGTGTGTGTGTGTGCGCGCGCGCGCACACGCATGCGCCCATCCTGAATTCAGGCTTGAATTCAAGGTTGGGGCCCTGTCTCTTAGCTTTCTTGCTAGAGACTGGTGATCTTCCACTTGAACCATAGCTCCACTCCTGCCTCTTTGTTGGTTAACTGAAGAAAAGCAGCTCAAAATTTCCTGCCCACGCTAGCTTCAAACTGTGACCCACAGATCCCTCACAGGCATGAGCCACCAACTCAGCTGCTGCTCCTCCTCCTCCCTTCTCCCCCACATCCTTCCTTTCATCTTCCCCACCTCTTTCAGTTTATTTTTCTCCAAATCTGAGATGTTAACTCCAGCCAGGCCTTCACAGTATCATTGGAGACACACATCCAGTCCTTTATTCTCTGGTTATGGTTCAAAATAAGGTCTCACATTTCACCAGGGTGAGTCTAGACCATGACCTTCTTATACAGTTGAGATGAAAGATGAAACCACCACATATTAGGATAAAGTTCTGCAAACATTTCCTAGGCAGGTGTCAAATTGTGTTTCTCACAGTCTCTTAGTTACATACAGCATTTATTGTCAGTCACATGAGTATATTTGTGAAGAAATACAAACCAGAACCATGATGCCTATTCCACAAATATGAAGAAAATAATTACTGGGAAAATGTACTGAGCAGTTACCAAAGGATCTGTAACAGGAACAAAAGATCCTGGATTGTAATCCAAAATCAGACTCTCACTGTATGTTTTATGTGAGGTGTATCACTTACTTTGTGCTATTTTGTTGTGGCACACCTAGGAGACCTCCATGCACACTTGATGTGGCTGTTTTGCCATTGTTTAAACCAGCAGTCTGTGTTACTTCAAACACTGATTTTTAACAAATGCATACTAGAATCGAGCTATCTTTATTCGGTGTCCTCTGCAGTACTACTGCAAAGGGTGGGTGCCATCATAAAGTCGAGCTCAATAATCATAATAAGGCATACCTAAATTATACCAGTAAGTCCTCTATTAGATATTAGCCCACTCAATCCTATTTTATCCCCTCTAGTTCTCCAGATAATTAGTTCTTTGATCTCTAGAAAGACATTTTCTCATCCTCAACACATGGGCTAATACTCGAACAGATATGGCATAATTTCCAGAAAAGAATGAATTAGAGATGCAAATATATGAGAGTTTACACAAATTCACAGCTACAAATCGATGTGTCCTATAATAGTTATTATTAATAGTATTAATAGAAATACATGTGTGTATATTATTTTTACAGTGAATCATTAAATTTAAGTAAATATATTACAAAATTAAGAGGTAATTAAGAAGGAAAACAGTCTTTGATTTTACATTTCTTTTCTTTTCTTTTTTTATTGTGAACATACCATACAGAGGAGTTACAATTAAGTGGGCAAGGTAATGAATACATTTCTTATCAAGCATTGTTGCCTTCTCCTTTGTTTCCCCTCCTGATCCCTTCCAATCCCCCCCTCCCCGCCAAAGTTGTAAAGTTCGTTTTTTGACATAACAATTTGTACATCCCATTGTTGCAATGGGTCCATCTGTATCCCTATTTAAACAGTTTGTTTTGGCCCTTCACCTCCATACATTTGTTTTTTTGAAGAAAGTCACTATAACCCATGTGATTTCCATTTGTCATAGTTTAATATTATGTGACAAGGTTTGAATACATTTTGAGTGAGATTTTAATACTTAGCAATATATGTATATATATATATGAATATTTTTGAGTTAATTATAATTCTGCAATTTTTATTTACAATGACAGTCAAAACTTATTTACAAAAAAGAAAAAGACACTCAAAATTAGGACATTATTATCAGCCAAATATTTACCAATAATTCCAGTTAACTGATCACATTCTGGAGGAAAGTAAAAATGTTCAGATTATTTCATTGGCTAGAGGATAAATTCCTATTTAAAAAGTGATTTGCATTTCAAACACTTCTAATTGTTAATTAAAGGTGACTAATTTATTATTAATCTCTTACCTTGTTAAATTAGTACTCTGCAACATACATGACATTGAGAAATTCCCAAAGGAAAATAAGCAATAATAATCATTTGATGAAATTATTTAGGAAATTGTCCTATTACCATAATTTAATTTCCATATGTACTACCTATATCATAGAATATGAATTTAAAGAGACACTGTAAGTAATTTCCTCTCTAGAATATGGAAATCTGAAAGAAATCCTGATTTTTAAAGTGAAGTCAGTTTTATAAATTTGTAAACTCATTGAAGAGCTTGATAGTCAAATAAACACACCTAAATCTCAGGAAAAACACATCCATTCCTCAGGAAGAAAGGAGGTAATCTCTGTTCTTATTTAAGTAGATGTATTAAAAACGAATAAAGTGCTTTGCAGTCACTGTGCAACTTTTAGGGTCTGTAGAAATCACAGTGTGTACTTCATGCTTATTATTTGTCTAGAACAAAAGTAGAGTGTTCAACATATATGGAACAATATATGTACTAATGTATATGTGATCACCATTTAAGAAGAAAGGTTGCAAATATAATGCCTGATAGTTTTCTAAAAAATAATACTGATTTGTCCAGCTCTTGTTCAAAACCGCAACACTGACTCTTTAGTTAAACTGAAAGTATAATTGACCAAATTGACATTTTCTTCTCTACAGCGTGCTTGTTGGACATCCAGGAAACTGCCATCTCCTAATGCAGTTGAAGTCAAGGACTGTGATTAATGATAGCACAGAGGATATGCAAGGGAATTAGAAAAGTCAGAATCTACTTATGCAAAAAGAGAAGATACTGGCATGTTCTCCATATGCTAAATATACCTTAAACAAAAATTTAGGGATCAGGAAAAACGCAGATTAAAAATCTTCAAGTAACTAATAACAAAAGTAAGCTAGGTATCTGTAATAATGTCAGAAAAAAGAGCAATCAGACATAATATTTCCAACAATAAAGTTTGCTATCTTGTTACATGTTTGTATAATAAACACATTATCTATCGTGAAAACCTGAACTTCAAAATATATGGAATAGTAACTGATTTAATCCATGCTACATGCATTTCTATAGTTGGGAAAAATCAACTCTTTTCACTATTGCTTAGAGTAGTGGAGGATAAATTATTAAATGTGTAGAAAAATATAAGCCCACTAAATCAAATCAAAATTTACAGAAAATTACATCAATAACAGCAGAACCTATGTCCTTCCATGTTTATGTGTGTATTTCTCCATAAGAAAGAATATTTTGAGCCATGCAACAAAGCTCAAGTTTCAAAAGAACAGAAATCACAAAAACACATCCTTACATAATAATTGGATTGTTGTAGAAAAATTTGATGAAGATGTGTAGAAGTTAAAAGTCCAATTTTACATAATACGTAGGTCACAGAGGACTTTTCCCAAGGAAATTTAGACCAAATGTACCTAAATAAATGAGAATAAGATTCATGTCCTATGAGATGCCATTAAAGCAGCAATTCCAACATTAAATATTTATAATAGTGAATTATAAAGTAGAACTCTGTGATGTGCACATATGCAGCAATGATTTTAACAAATTGAGTAAGCAAATGGTCATGCAACTGCATTTTTTCATGCTTCTCCAGATCATAATTTCTAAACTTAATATTTTTTATTCCAATTAACAATTAAGGCACTAGTGGCCCTGCTAGACTACTTACAGAATTGCACAAGGGGAGGATTTCCCTGTTAGGGACTCTGAGTCTGGTTGTCATATTGGAGATTGTTTCTGATTGGACTACATATCCTTCTATAAAAAAACAATTTGCATTTTATTTCTGTTTCATAGTTTGCCTTGTGACTTCTGAACAGGTAAGTTAATTTTAAGAAAAAAATCCTAGACACTTGTCTATGATATTTATTTTTTACTTGCTGGTCAAACCAAATTTGGGTTTATTTCACTTTGGGGTATTGGGGGTATTTCACTTTGTATTTTCAAATTTTATGTTGGATTACTTCAGGACCTATCCAACCTTATTATCCAATACATTTTCATAGCTTGGTGCCTTTTTTCTCAAATAGTCTATAGTATTTGCTGCAGACATTCTTGACCTCCATCTACAATTTAGGGTCCTGTCTTTTTTATTTTGAACTGGAGATCCTGAGAGATATGTCCATACTATAGAGCCTAATAGCAATGTCAGTAGTCATACTTGAATGAATGCCTTCTATGCCACCTAACATTTTAATTCCCTCTGAATGGCAAACATGGAAGAAGCAATAATACACACTTGGCTTTGAGGATGCTATGCAAACATGCACTAGGATAGAACTCTGAAACGTCATAAGGCTTATATCCCATGTGAAGAGCTCATATAGGCATGCATGTGATGATTAGGGCATAATTTGTCCTTTGCAGGGGACCATGAAGTTTTTTTATTCTTCTTTCTAAGGATAAAAGCAATGTGTTAATCTGTTGTGGTTGTCCCAAGAATGTAAGAAGAATCACTAGCCAATTAACATAGAGGTCATGAAAGAGGACATCACACCATCCTGTTGTGTTCTGATCCCCTTCTGTCATTTTATCTTGAATGTTTGCATGCAGACATTGAGAGTGTCTTCTCAGACACTGAGCATATGCATTTATTATACTCTTAATGATGTGTTATGAACATCATTTCTATATGCCACTAATGACAATATATTATCAAAATGTAACTTGTTTTAAATTTGTATGCAGGACTTTACAAATATTTTTGTGAAGCAAGGGTATACATATAAAGAGACATCAACTTTTACAATTGGTCTTATAGATGAGTTTTTATTATATAAGAATTATTTACAAAAATATTTCTTCATAACCTTGAAGACATTTTCACATTTTTGTAATTTTGTCATTCTGAGACTAAACACCTTTATGAGAAAATGAGTTCATTTTCTTTTAAATTATGTGTATGACTAGAAATATAAGATATTATGAAAATTATAAAATGTTATGTCAGGATACAGGTGGACCCATTGCACCAATGAGATGTAAAAGATATTTTGACAAAAATAAACCTTACACCTTTGCCATGGAGAGGGATGTGGGGGAGATGGGAAGGAATGGGAAGGGGAAACAAAGGAGGAGACAACAATGCTTGATAAGAAATGAACTCATTAACTTGCCCATGTAATTGTAATCCTCTGTACAGTATTTTCACAATAAAAAATCCCACAATAACATAATATGCTATAATAATGTGATAATATATCACAATAATATGTTAGTGATATAATGTGCACAATATATAGTAATATAATGTTAGTCATAATGATTACTATTATCACTGATACAATTCACATACCATAAATTTACCTATTAAAGTATACGATTCAATAATCTCTAGTACATTCAGAAAAAGAAAAACAAAAATTCACAGGTTAAAAACAAAGATATTACCACTAATAGAGGCGTTTGTGTGCTTCTTTTCAATTGCATTCTTTCTCTTTATTGCCCAAAAGCAGACTGTTCTAAAGTGCTGGATATCTTTCTCAATGCTCTATTGCAAATAGATCTCTAAACCATCTTTGTAAACTCCAGCACATTTTAAACAGTATATGAACTGAATCATGCAGTATATATTCTATTATATTCTTTCAATTAGTCATTTTACAGTTGTCAGATGTACACTTGCTTAATAGATAAAATTTCCTATCATCCATTTCTACAGCTGTAAACAGAGTTGTCCACCCTCATAGTCATTCAAATATCTTCCATTTTTATAATTAAATTTATCAGTTCTCTGAATATGACTCTACTGGTTTCCCAGAGCAGATATGCAAGAATGTATAGGCCTAACAGGAAGCCCTCTGATTTTGAAGTAAAGACAATTTTCATTTACATTTGTAAAGTTAAACTACTTACTACCTGTTCAGGCCTATTTATACTTTCATCAGCAGAACATGTTTATTGTATATCTTTTCCTTAATATTTATTATCTAAGGCTTAATTCTTGAAATTTACAAAATTTTTGCTGACTAATAAAATTAAGCATCTTTAGATAAATGATTTTTATTTGAACTTTCCTCTTCCATTGGCCTTTTTTTCTTTATTTCCTCATTGGTTTTAGAGTGCTCAAAGACTTGTATGCTTGGGACTTTTCCTGTAATTACAAGATGATACTGTCAGGGCTGGGAAGTTGGCTCAGTGTTAGGGTGCTTGCCTTGCATGCATTAGGCCCTGGGTTCAATTCTTCAGCACCACATAATCAGAAAAAGCCGGGAATGGTACCATGGCTCGTGGTAGAGCTCTAGCCTTGAGCTGAATAGGTAAGAGACAGTGCCCAGGCCCAGAATTTAGGCCCCATGACTGACCAAAAAAAATGATACCGTCATACATTTAATTTATGGGTTCTCTTTTCTCCTAGAATTTATATATTATGTACCATGCAAGTCAAAATTCTAACAAAGAGCCAGGTGCCGGTGGCTCAAGCCTGTAATCCTAGCTACTCAGGAGGCTGAGATCTGAGGATCAAGGTTCAAAGCCAGCCCGGGCAGGAAAGGCCGTGATACTCTTATCTCCAATAAACCACAAGAAAACTGGAAGTGTTGTTGTAGCTCAAGTGGTAGAGTGCTAGCCTTGAGCTAAGAGCTGAGGGACAGAGCTCAGGCTCAGATTTCAAGTCACATGACCTACAAAAAATATATGTATACATATATGTATATATACTTATGTGTATATATACATATAAAACAAAGAACAATATGGCTATATCTATAATCCCATCAATTGGGAGGCTGAGACAGGAGGATTAGAAATTGACAATCACTTGGGAAATTTAGTGATACACCTAGTCAATTAGTTAAACAAAAGAATACCAAGAAAATACTAAGTATTTGTATTATTTTGTGAATAACTTGATAAAGTAGAATGGCTATGGATTCTATTCACTGTGAGAAAATATGTTAAGGGTGAGTAAGTCAGGGCTAATACAGACCATCAGTCAAGCTATATTTGTCATTTAAATGTAATATTTGATTAGTGCAATATTTAATACTTTTATTAGTACAATATTTTATTTACTTTGATGTTTTGACCGATCCTTAAGTGAAAGGAAATATATCCAATTCAATGTGTATCAAAATCAATTTCATTAAGAGTTTGATTTTCTTATCTTTTGGCATATTTGGTACTCTGACACGTTTCTTATAACAAGTGAATATGAAGTTGAGCATTTCAACTACCACATTAACAAGCTCATTTGATACAGTCAGGCTCAATTGTAAAAAAAAAAAAAAAAAAAAAAAAAAAAGAAAGAAAAGAAATTAAAAATGCACTCTTTACTATCAAGGCCCATGGGTTGTTTAAAAGTAAATACTTTGCTCTGGTTGTTGATTATCCTATTCTACTATGGCAATACCAGCAAGTAAAGAAAGTAGCTGAGGGTGTGCCAAGATTGTCCAAGAAAGATACAGATATGAGAAATTAAGACTGTTAATCTCATCTCAAAGTTATTTAATGGTCACTTTATGCAAATACGGACTACCCTATTTAAACTAACCAATCATGAGCAGAGTAAGTACTTGAGCTCTGCCAATAAGAAGAGGGGCCCGGCTTGCTGTCTTAGGGATAAATAAAAAGCAACCCTCCTACTCTGTATGCCGGTATGTGAAGGGTGCACCCTTTTGGACCAAAATTAATTTTGCCTTGCTGAGACAATTCTTTATTTTCGTGTCTTTTTGAGACTTTGGTGGTTTTTGCAGAGCATTTTTACAACACAACTAACACAGAATGTTTGTATACTTGAAAATTCACCATCAGATTTCCTGATAATGTAAGTACATCAAATCCTTGCAGGTAGAATACCTAGAATGTTGTAATGCCTTGCATGAATTTCTAACACGGCTCTTCCTCTGTCTTTTCATTTCTTCCGTGTCATATTTGCTTCCTTGTGTTTTACAGTTAGATACAGAGATAAAATTACACAAGTTTATAAATTTAAAAAATAAGCTTCTGGAATAAAGATGGTTCCTAGGACAGAGAAAGAAGATAGGCTCTCAACCAGGTTTATCAATTTGTTTTATTTTATGTGAGTGAATCAGGAGCAAAGGGGGCCATTAGAATAGACTCATTGGGCCAACCTGCAGTGTTCTGGTTTTTTGTTGTTGTTGTTTTTGCTTTTTGTTTTGTTTTTAACCCCCTCAGTTTTCTACTGGATGTGAACTTTCCCTTTAAGTGGCTCTCTGAAAATAAGATGCAGCTAGAAGGCGTTTACAGTTGGAGGCTGATTTCTGACAGCTGGGCTAATGCGTGATTCATTGAAGGAAGTGAGATGCATTGGGCAGTTCCTCTCAATATCCATCATAGCATGCTTTTACAGGGTCCATGTTCCCGGTAATGAGAGGCATTTAGTATTGCCAAAGGTAAAAAGGATAATATCACAAGAAAGGAGCAAGACCAGGATTATAGAATAAAAATGTGTTCAGGGATTTTTCAAGGGGGAGGGTAGTGGGGAGGATTGGGTAGGGGGGAGGATGGGAAGGGATGGGAAGGGGAAACTAAGGAGGAGGCTACAATGCTTGATAAGAAATGTACTCATTATCTTGTCCATGTAATTGTAACCCCTCTGTACAGCATTTTCACAATAAAAAAAGAGAGAATCACCATAAACACATAATTTTAAGCAGGATAAATGGTATAATTATCAGACAAGAGTTTAAAAGTAAGGCAAGATGTTACTAATAAAAAAATCCCCACAGTATAACCCGTACTTTCACTGCATTTAATGTCAGTATAATTTGTGTAGGGGAAGGGGAAAAACAAGTCATTTAAATAGAGATACAGGTGGACTCATTGCAACAATGAGAAGTACATGTCGTTATGTCAAAAACGAACATTACAACTTTGGTGGGGGGGGGCGGGGAGGATTGGGTGGGGGGGCGAGGGGAGGATACTAAGGGATAGGAAGGGGAAACAAAGGAGGAGGCTACAATGCTTGATAAGAAATGTACCCATTATCTTGCCCATGTAATTGTAACCCCTCTCTACAGTATTTTTACAATAAAAAAATAGTTAAATATATTAAAGAGTAATTAAATTTCCAAAATGGAAATTATGCTATAAGAAAAGCTGAATGTAGCTGGGCTCTGGTGGCTCACGCCTGTAATCCTAGCTATTCAAGAGGCTGAGATCTGAGGATCACGGTTCAAAGCCAGCCTGGGCAGGAGAGACCGTGAGACTCTTATCTCCAATAAACCACCAGAAAACCGGAAGTGGTGCTGTAGCTCAAGTGGTAGAGCGCTCGTCTTGAGCTGAAGAGCTGAGGGACAGCGCCCAGGCCCAGAGTTCAAGTCCCTCGACCGACAAAAAAAAAAAAAAAAAAGAAAAGCTGAATGTTTCCCAAAACTGTTTAGGATCAGTTCTCTGTTCCAAAACACTCTTTTTTTCTTAATATATATTTTTTTATTGTAAAGATATTGTACAGAGGCATTACAGTTACATAAGCAAGGTAATCAGTCAATTTCCTATCGAGCATTGATACACCCTCCACTACCATCCCTTTCCCTTTCCTCCCCTCATCCCTCCTAATTCATCCCACCCTCTCACCGCCCCCCTGCAAAGTTGTAAAGTTCATCTTCAACATACTGTCTTGTATATTGTTATAGAGTCATCCTATACCAAAACTCTCTTAATAAATAATTGATCAAATAGTTGTTGGTAGTGATGGTGCTGACTTTGGTGTGTTTGTGTGTGTGTATGTGTACTGATTCTGGAGCTTGAACTCAGGGTCTTATGTTCTCCTTTGGATTTTTTGCTTAAAGCTTGCTCTACAAAGCCTCAGAAACACTTCAACTTTTGCTTGTTAATGGAAGACATGAGTTCCTCAGATTCATCTGTCCCAACTGGTCTTGAACCTCAGTACTCACAGCTCAGCTTTCTTCTGCGTCTCTGTGACTACATGTGTGTGACAGCAATGTATGGCTCTAAATGGCAAATTTTGAAATTTCATTCTTGTAAGTATATAAAAATACACTGAATAAAACAATATCAAAATATCCTTTATATTTCTGTATTTCCTAAAATGGAAACGACATTTTCCTATGTTAAAATATTTTCTATAACCCAACAATTTAAAGTTGCATTTTTCACTTTTATTTGTATTTTGTATTAGAAATATCATACCTAATAAAAACTATTAAGTCCAAATCATAACTTTAACTATAAATTTCCTAAGCATCTTCAGTTTTAAATGTCATTTTCTTTGTCTATTTCACAAGAAACACTTTTTTTTTAATTTAATTTTATTTTATTTGTGAACATACTGTACAGAGGAGTTACAATTACGTGGGCAGTATAATGCGTACATTTCTTACCAAGCATTGCAGCCTCCTCCTTTGTTTACCCTTCACATCCCTTCCCAGCCTGCCCCCTCCCCCCCAATCCCAATCCTTCTCCTTCCCCCCCTTCCCCCCCCCCCCCCGCACCGACGTTGTAAAGCTAGTTTTGGACATGACAACTTGTACTTCTCATTGTTGCAACAGGTCCACCTGTATCCTTCAAAAAAACTTCTTTTATATGTTCTATCACAAAAGCTGTTAAACACCATTAAGAAGATGAAAATTACAGATGATATCTATGTTCATTTCTTCTATTACATTCATCTCGATATGTGTGATATTGTTATTTATTGTACTAAAACCACTCTGACTGATACAGATGCACATAAAATCATTGAAGTTTGTGGTAGAAATCTACAAGTCATATTGTTAGTATTTATTGGAACTTGAATTTCTTGAGAAATCTTAAATATATAACCTGATTCAATTCTGATTCTAATATTTTACTATTAGTATTATGTTGATAAAATTATTTAAAAACTGAAGGGTGGAGTTGTTGCTTAGATGAGGGATGAAATGTTGGCTTCAAAGGTACAAATATTCATATTAATAATATTAATACAATGGTATAAGACCAATAAAGTATGCAACATTATATATGTATATGGATTGTCTTGTATAGAAAATTTGAAATTTTCTTTTCTATGAAATCTTAAATGAGAGAGATTGTTACAGCCAAGTGCTCAAATTTCCTATTATGGTGGTTTATTAGAGCCATTTTTTGTGTGGGGAGCTGGAATTGTTTCTCATTTTCATTTCTCCCTGCTTTATCCTGTTTTACTAAAATAATACTAACTAAATCATAAAATAAAGTATATAAGAACAATGTCACATTAGTGTGTGGAAAATTTTTGTCAGAATATGATCATTATAACTTGATATGCAGGGGCTGGGAAGGTGGCTCAGTGGTAGAGTGCTTGCCTTGCATGCCTGAGGCCCTGGGTTCGATTTCTCAGTACCACATAACTTAATATGCAAATTTAAACATGTATATTAATACCTATAGAATCTTATTTTTTCCATAAAACAAGGTGTTTTATTTGGGATTATTGAAGTCCTTTAAAGAAAGTGAATGTCTAATTTTTCATCATGTCTTCTGGTTTGGGGTTGAGTAAGTACTGTACTGATGGTAAAATCCTGCCTTCTTTTCCTCTAAGAAAAGTTCATAACTTGCAATGCTTTTTTGGTTTGTCTGTGAGTAGAGATACCACATAAAATTTCTACAGCAATATTTGAGATTAAAATGGAGAGAGACATAATATTGAAATTAAATTTAGAAATAGTTCCTGGCATGAATATTTTATAGGAAGCAGTTCCACCAATTAGCTCCTTAAGTGTGGAGAGCCCTGATAGCTGGACACTACCTGAGGCACATGTAACATTAGAAAAATAAATCAGCTCTGTAGAATTCATTGGACTCCTGGTAGCATGAACATAGATTGAGTTCCATGAAATGAAAGAATTGAAGTCGACAGTTCTTTACCCATTTGTGGTAAGATTAAAAACTCATTTCTCAGTTGCTCAATCTGTGTAATTGCTTGGATGCCTGCTTAGAAGAACTCTTGGAGCAGATGTTGATCTTTTATGTTCACCCTATGGATGCTGTCCTCCCTGAATTTGTATCTGTTTCCTTCAAAGTACATGTTCACCAGGGTTTAGATGGAAGATGAAAACCACATATCTTTATGCTTTGAATCTTCATACCAGAGGATTTAGCAAATGACTGTTTGCTGTTTAGATGTTCTTAAAAGCCAGTAGCTCTCATTTGTACTCATTTGTACTAAGCAATGAGAGACTTTCTTTTAAGTTAACATAATCATTTTAGAAGTTATATAAAACTTGCATATTTTTGTTAGAAATTACAAGTTAAAGGCTCTCAGACTTTTCTACCATGTACTTAAAACTAAAGAGTTAGCACTGAAAATTCCTGGTTTAGGTGAAATGTGTTTTTCTGTGACAATCTGTGTTCTGAAAATATGAAATTTACCCAAATTAATTTCATATTGTTACCATTGATTTTAAAAATGCATTTTAATTCAATGTTATCTTTTTATATCACAGAGTTACATCATTTAAATGCAGTTTTCAGAAATGTCATTTACATGTGTGACAGAAAAAAACAATAAAAATAGTGTCATTGTTTCTGTGGATTTTACTGGAAAAAGCATGGAGAAAACTATGAATGATGAAATTTAACTCTTTGAAAAAGACTTGTTTTTATAAAATTGTTTACAAATTTAAACATGTATCACTTTGTATGTCATGTGCTAGAAATAGATTCTGAGAAAATCAGTCTTACTCTCAAAAAAGCAAGTTTAGAGAGGGAATTAATTGCATAATCAATTATAGATCAACTACTTGCTCTTGTAGCTTCTACAAGAGAGAAAAGGGAAAAATTATGAGCATATGGGAAAGAATAAAATTTAATAAATCTGTGTGTGTGTAGGTGTGTGTTCTGTGCTAGTCCCAAGCCTTAAACTCCATGCCTAGACATTGTCTTGCAAGAGATTTGCTGTAGGCTAGATCTCTACCACTAAAGCCACAGATAAATTTCTGGCTTTGGGTTCTTAATTGGAGTTAAGAATCTCACAGACTTTCATTCCTGGGCTGGCTTTGATCATCAATCTTCAGATCTCAGCCTCCTGAATAACTTATAATTATAAGAGTGAACTACCTGTGCCCAACTTAAATCTATGTTTTAATGAAATGGCATTTAGTATTGGGAACACCACAGTGAAATGTTAAATATCAATCTTGTTTTGTATTTTCATAAAAAGACTCATGACTACCTATGGAAAAGGAAGTCAGACTTCTGGTTTCATCTACCACAAAACAAGATTAAATAATAATCTTTTAAATTCATTGTTTTACCTTAAATATCACACCTTGAAATATTGAACATTAAAAGTTTTGCATATGGATGGAATTGTATTATTAAAATTTGTAATATTAAAATTAATTGAATGAGTATCACAGTCCAGTTTTTCACTGAAGTGTAAATAAGCATTCAAGCAATGAGTGCTGCTGACAGCCTTGGAAATCGTGTTTACCTCATCAAAATTGGGAAGAAACTGAATTTACTATTTTCATCTATTTCATTATTTATACATTTATTTGTGTGTGTGACCATACCAGAAAATGATATCAGAACTTCACGTTATCCTTTGACATTTTTGTTTTGTTTTGTACTTTTTGCTATTCTTTGGGCTTGAACTCTGCGCCTAGGTGCTGTCCTTGAGATCCTTTTTCTAAAAGCTACCACTTTGAGCCTCAGTTCCTCTTCTGGTTTTCTGGTGGTTAATTGGAGGTAAGAGTCTCATGGAGTTTCTTGCTCTGGCTAGCTTCAAACTGTGATCCAGATTTCTCAGCCTTTTGACCAGCTAGGATTACAGGCATGAGCAACTCATGGCCAGCCTTCCTTTGATATAATTTTTTTTTCATGGCTGGTGATCTACCACTTGAGCCACATCTTAGGCCAGTATTTTGTTGGTTCCTAATAGAAGATGCAATCCCACAGAATTTTATACTTTTATGGCTCTGAATTTAATTCCTTTAGCACTTAACTTCCTGAATAGTTAGGGTTGCAAACATGAGCCACTGGCAACCAGCTTTCACTTATATTTTTAGTAACCCAAAACATTATATATTACCCATAATTTTACAGATCCAGAAATTAAATTGGGAATGTCTAAGACATTTTGCCCAAGCCCAAAATTAATCTTATTGTGTATGTATTTATTAATAATGACTTCATTCAAATTTCCTATGCAAGTGGAGACTATAATAACTTTCCAACAAAATAAAATCAAGTTTGCACAACCCAGATTTGGTTTCATTTTTTGTTTGAAAATTTGTAATGATAATATGATCTTCCAGGAAAAATATGTTGAACAGTTAATAAGAAACAGTACTTGTCATAGAGTTCCTCATTAATGTAATTATTGTCACCATTATTGCTTTTATAGAGTTCTATTTTGGTGAATTGAGTTCTCTCATTTTTAAAATTATCTTTAGGTAGAGTTGCCATTATATATAGAAGTTTATGAATACAATATATTTGATTAGCGTCACCTCTTTCAACATTCTCACCCATCTTTCCTTACCTACCCAATTTGCTCACTTTTTAAATTTTATAAGATATACATTGGATACTTTAAAAATGTATATTACTTAATATGTATTAAATATAATTAAATAAAATATACATTTTATTCAATATATATACTGTATAGAGGGGTTACAGTTACATGAGGAAGGTTATCAAGCAGTTATTTCCTCCTTTGATTTTTGCTTAACATCCCTTCCCTCCCCACATCCCCAACAACTATCTCACCCACCTCAAAGTTGTAAAGTTAGTTTTCAACATAGTGTCTTGTACATCCCATTGTTATAATGTGTCAACTGTATCCTTATTTCAGAATTTTGTTATTTCCCTCCCCCTCCCCAAACTAGAAAAATGTATTTAAAAGATCCAGGGATCTGGAATAAAATACAGTGAAAACAGGGGTTATACCATGGGGAAAGAACATACAACAGAAACAAAAAATCACATAGTACATTATAAGTACATTAAATACAACAGCAGCAGAGATAAAGCTTCTGTGTCCCTATCTTGGGGTGCATTTTGTTTAGCATCATCTTATATGGTCATATGTACATAGCCTTTTGAAATTTTCTGCTTGTCCGAGACATATAGTAGTTATTGAAAATAAGGGAAACTATGTTTTTTGGGGGCTTGGCTTACTCCACTTAATAAATATATTTTTTCAAGTCTTTTCATTTCCTAAAAAATGAGGCAGTGTCATTCTTGCTGATGGAGGCTAAGAATGCCAACATACACACACACACACACACACACACACACACACACACACACACACACATGCACCACATTTACTCGATTCATTCATCTACTGAGGGGCTTCTGGGTTGGTTCCATAACTATATATATATATATATATATATATATATATATATATATATATATATATATAGTAAAAGTAGTGTACAGAGGTGTTACAGGTACATGAGTAAGGTAATTAGTACATTTCATATCGAACATTGTTACCTCATTCTTTGTTTTTTCCCTTACCATTCTTTCCCTCCCTCCTCCCTAACTCCCCCCTTCCCCCAAAAGTTGTAAATTTTGTTTTCAACATAGTGCCTTGTACATCTCATTGCTACAATTGGTCAACCTGTATCCTTGTTTCAGCATTTTGTTATTTCCTTTCCCCTCCCCAAATTTGAAAAATGCATATACAAGATTCAGGGCACCAACATCACATACAGTAAAACCAGCGGTTATTCCATGGGAGAAAAACCTACAAGAGAAACAAAAAAAAATCACATAGTATATTTTAGATACATTAAAATCAATAGCAAGAAAGAAAAAACAAGTTGTTTCCCTATCTTGGTGTTCCTTTCACTTATCATCATTTATGGTGATATGTACATAGCTTTTGACCTTTTCTGCTTATTCTTGACTTATACTAGATATTGCAAATAAGGGAAACCATGGGACTTATGTTTCTTTGGGTCTGGTTTATTCCACTTAATATAACATTTTCCACATCTTTCCATTTCCTAACAAATGGAGAAATGTCATTCTTTCTGATGGAGGCATAGAATTCCACATTTTCTTGATCTATTCATGTACTGAGGGGCATCTGGGTTGGTTCCATATCTTAGCTATGGTAAATAATGCTGCAAAAAAACAGTTGTGCTGGTAGCTATAGTTTAGCTTTGTTTGTGATCTTTGGATAAATGCCCAAAAGTGGGATTGCTGGGTCATAGGGGGAGCTCTATGTGGAGTCTTTTGAGATAACTCCATACTGCTTTCCAAAGTGGTTGAACAAGTTAACACTCCCACCAGCAATGAAGTAGGGTTCCTTTTTGGCCACATCTAGCATCTGTTGTTATTGTATTTCTTGATTATAGCCATTCTAATTGGGGTGAGGTGGAATCTCAATGCTGTCTTGATTTGCATTTCTTTTGTTGCTTGAGAAGTTAAGTATTTCTTCATGTTTCTATTGGCTATTCTTATTTCCTCTTCAGAGAAGTTTCTCTTTAAGTCTTTAGCCCACTTATTAATTGCGCAATTCTTTCTCTGAGGATGTGTTGCTGGGGGATTTAATTTTTTGAGTTCTCAGTATATTTTAGATATGAAGCCTGTGTCTGTTGTATGGCCAATGAAGATCTACCAATATGTGGGCTTTCTATTGATCTTGCTATGTCCTTTGCCAGGCAGAAGGACTGCAGCTTCATGCTTTCCCATTTGTCCAATCTTTCTTTGAGTTGTTTTGTTTCTGGGTCATTATTGAGAAAATTTTGGCCTATGCCAAGGAGTCCTAGAGTTTTGCCTATTCCTTCCTGTAATGTCTTCAGGGTGTCTGCTTTGATTTGAGATTTTTGGTCCATTTGGAGTTGATTCTGGTACAGGGTGATATACAGGGATCTAGCTTTAGTTTTCTACAGGTGTTAAATCAATTTTGCCAGCATCATTTACTGAAGAGGCTCTCTTTCTTCCTATTTTTTAGTTAACTTATTGAAGATTCCGTGGCTATAGGTCTTTGGGTTTATTTCTGGGTCTTCAGTCCTATTTCATTGGTACTCAGGTCTGTTCTTGTGCCAGTACCAAACTTTTTTTATTACTATGGCAAGGTGACATGGCCAAAAGGGAACTGCATTGGTGGTGGGAGTGTAAACTTGTTTAACCAGTTTGGAAATCAGTAATAAGGTTCCTCAAAAGACCACATAGAACTCCCTTATGACTCAGCAATCCCACTTTTGGGCATTTACCCAAACGATCACAAACAAGGTCATACCAAAGCTACCAGTACAACTATTTTTATCACATCATTATTCACCATAGCTAAGATATATATCCAACCCAGATGCCCCTCAGTAGGTGAATGGATCAAAAAAATGTGATATGATATATATATATATATATATATATATATATCACATTGTGTGTACACACACACACACACACACACACACACACACACACACACACACACACACACACACACACACTGGTTTCTATGCCTCCATCAGAAAGAATGACATTGCCCATTTTTTAGGAAATGGAAAGATTGGGAAAAAAATATATTAAGTGAAGTAAGCCCGACCCAACAAAACATGGTCCCATGGTTTGCTTTATTTGTAATAACTAGTATATGTTCAAGACAAGCAGAAAAGTTCCAAAGCTGTGTATATGTGACCATATAAGATGATGAGAAATGAACCCCAAGATAGGTACACAAGTACTGTTGTTTTTAATTTATTTATAATGTACCATGTGATTTTCTTTGTCTCTTTCATATTTTCTTCCCCCATGGTGTAACCCCTGTTTTCACTGTATTTGATGTTGGCACCCTGTATTTTGTATATACATTTTTCTAATTTGGGGTGGGGGAAGGGAAATAACAAATTGCTGAAACAAGGATTCTGGTTGACCCCTTGTAACAATGAGATGTATAAGACATTATGTTGAAAATGAACTTTACTGGGCTGGGAAGGTGGCTCAGTGGTAGAGCGCTTGCCTTGCATGCCTGAGGCCCTGGGTTCGATTCCTCAACACCACATAAGCAAAAAAGAAAAAAGCCGGAAGTGGCTTTATGGCTCAAGTGGTAGAGCACTAGCCTTGAGCTGAAGAGCTGAGGGACAGCGCCCAGGCCCAGAGTTCAAACCCCACGACTGGACCCCCCCCAAAAAAAGAAAATGAACTTTACAACAGCAAGGACTTGGGGGGGGAGGGAAGGATTGAGGAGGTGGAGATTGAAGGATGGTAGGGGAAAAACAAAGGATGAAGTAACAATGCTCAATAGGAAATGTACTCATTACCCTACTTATGTAACTGTAACCCCTCTGTACAGTATTTTTCCAATAAAATATATATATGAAAAAAAGAGTTGCTTTCCTGATTTCAGCAATGCTCTTCTCATTATTGGCATTCAGAAAAAGCCATTTAGTTTTGAGGAATAATTTTATATGCTAGTGCTTTGCCAAAGTTTCTGATCAGCTGCAGTAACCTGGAGGTGGAATCCATCGAGTTATTTAAATACAAGATCATGTCATTTTCAAAGTGGAATAGTGTTATTCATCTTTCCCTATTTGGATCCCTTCATATTTGCATCTTATCTTATTACTCTAGGAAGGTATTCTAATACTAAGAAATGTCTTTAGTTTTTCACCATTAAGTATAATGCTGGTTGTAGATTTGTCATACACAGCCTTCTTATGTTGAGCAAAGGTCTGTCAATTCCTAGCTTTTCCAGAGCTTTCATCATAAAGGGGTGTTGGATCTTGTCAAATGCTTTGTATGCATCTATTGAGATAATCATGTGATTCTTATCCTTATCTATTCTTATTTTTATTCTTGTCTATTTGATGTGATGAATTGATTATATTGATTTGGGTATATTGAACCAGCTTTGCATCCCTGAAATGAATCCTATTTGATCATAGAGTATGATTTTCTTGATGAGTTGTTGAAATTGATTGGCCAAAATTTTGTTGCAAAGTTTTGCATTGATGTTCATCAAAAAATGGGTCTCTATGGTCTGGAAAGGTGGCTCAATGGTAGAGTGCTTGCCTTGCATGCAAAAGGCCCTGGGTTCAATTCCTCAGCAACACATAAGCAGAAAAAGCCAGAAGTAACGCTATCGCTCAAGTGATAGAGCACTAGCCTTGAGCTGAAGAGCTGATGGACAGTGCCCAGGCCCAGAGTTCAGGCCCCAGATCGACAAGAAAAAATTAGTGTATCTAGTTCTCTTTCTTTGAAATCCCTGCTTGGTTTTGATATGAGGATTACGATGGCTTTATAAAAGAGTTTGGGAGTGAACTTTCACTTTCAAATTAATTGAAAAGTTGGAGGAATATTGGTATGAGTTCTCATTTGAAGGTCTTGTAGAATTCCACTGTAAATCGTTCCAGTCCTGAGCTTTTCTTGGATGGGAGGTCTTTTATTGCTGTTTCTATTTCGATGCTAGATATGAGTCTGTTAAGTTGATTTAAATCATCTTGCTTTAGTTTGGGCATGCCAATATTCGCTAGAAATTTGTCTATTTCTTCCAGATTCTCAAAATTATTAGCATAAACGTTTGAAAAGTATTCCCTTATAATGTTCTGAATATTGGTTGTTTCTGTGGTGATGTTTCCATTCTCACCTCTGAGTTTATTTGAGTGTGTTCTCTTCTTTTTCTGATAAGCTTTGCTAAAGGTCTGTCAATTTTGTTAAGTTTTCAAAGAACCAACTCTTTTTGCTGATTCTTTTTATGATTTTTTAGGGACTCTAATTCATTTAATTTTCATTTAATTTTAATTATTTGTTTCCATCTACTGAATTCGGGTTTAGCTTGTTGCTCTTTTTCAAGGAGTTTCTGGTGCCTTGTTAAATTATTAGTGTTAGATCTCTCCAATTTGATGTAGGAACTCAAAGCTATAATCTTGCCTCTGAGTACTGCCTTTTCTGTGTCTCAGAGGACACAGGTAATTTTGGTTAAGTATCATGAACATTTTAATTTTCTTTCTAATCTCTTCCATGACCCACTGGTGGTTCAACAGTATTTTGTTCAACCTCCATGTGTTATAGGATTTTCTTTGTTGGCTTTTGCTGTTGAATTCTAATTTTATTCCCTTGTGGTTTGAGAGAATGCATGACATAATTTCAATGTTTCTGAACTTGGACACTTGTTCTGTGCAACCTAAAATGTGATCTATTTTGGAGACTGTTCCATGTGCTTCTGAGAAGAACGTGTATTCTAATGCTTCTTGGTGAAGTATTCTGTAGCTGTTATGTCCAGTTAATCTATGCAGTTATTTAGATCTGAGATTTCTCTGTTGAGTTTTTGCCCAGTTGATCTACCCAGCAGGTATAGTGGTGTGTTAAAGTCCCCAACAATTAATTTCTTGGGATCTATGTGAGGTTTAGGGAAAGTAATGTTTCTTAGTTAAATTTGGTTGCTCTGTTATTTGGTGAATAATTATTTAGTATTTTAATATCCTCCTGAAGAGAAATCCCTCAATTAATATGTAATGACCTTTTTTATCTTCTCGCTAACTTTAATTTGAAGAAAATTGTATATTGTATCTGATATTAGGATTGCAACTCCTCTGTTTTTTGGGGCTATTTGCTTGGCAGATTTTATTCCAGCCTTTTCACTTTCAGAACGTTTGTTTCTGTGAGCATGGTATGTCTCTTGAAAGTAGCAGATAGAAGGATCCTGTGGCTTGATTGGTTTCTTAAATCAGTTTGCTTGTGCAGGCAGAAAGAAACTCTGCTTTACCTATGACTTTATGACCCTCCTCCCAGGCTAGTTCAGTGGAAGGGTGATCTACTTTAAGTATCACAAAAGAGGGTTTTAGCTAGGAGTTTAGCTAGGAGTTGCTGTGAGGGGGATAGGTTGTGGGTAGGATTCAGGTCTGTCAGAAATCAGTAGCTTTTCCCTGAGGAGTTAACTCTGAGACACTCATAGAGCCCAGACTGGAGCCATTCTCAGGATGTATGTGTACTGAGATTCTATTTGTTTGCCTTTTACCCTCCAGAAGCTGGAGTTGCTACTTATGCTACAGAGGGTTGGAAGAGCTTCTGGCTCTGTTTACCCAGTAAAGAAAGATAACCCACCATGGGCATAGCTTGCTTTGCCTAGGAAGGACAACTTTGGTGTGGGGGGGATTCTTTTAACCTTCTTCCAAGGCCTGAGTTATGTGGTAGCTGCTCTGGATGGGTATTTGTCTATACCAAAGATGCAATTCTTCTCTGGCAGGTGGGGAGGGGCTACCTTTCCCCACCTGTGCTCCATGAGAAAGAGTGAGGATATCTGTTGGGGCACTCATAACTTTCCCTTTGTTTCTGGGCAGTCCACAGTCTGTGACTGTGGTCAGCAGTCTGAGGATTTCCACTCCTTGTCAATTCTTGCTGGAAGTGAGTAGAATCCGCTCGCACTATGTCTCTGACACCTTTGTCCCAGGCTCTGCTGATATGGAGGCCAAGGCAGCAGCTGCCATCACTGGCAAGTGCTCGACTCTGTCTCCTAAACTAAGTCCTTTGAATTTTCCCTCTCTGTCCAAATTCTCTATACTATGATGTCACACTTGGTGTGACTCTTTAACCTTGGACTTTTCACTGGAACATTAAAACTGGTTTCTACATGAGAACCCCCAGCATCTTCTCTGCCATCTTCCTCCAGGTCTCTACACTGGATTCTTTTCTGCATCCCCTCCTGCTCTTCTCTTCTTTCATCTATTCCCTTTCTCTTAATCCCACTCCACTCCTTTGAATACCATTTCCTGATATTCTATTTTCCTTAACTTTCCTTAACTTTGATTTTGTCTTTCTAAGGAATTACATGAGTGTGGGGGGCAAGCAGTCTTAGGGCCTGGGCACTGTCCCTGATCTTCTTTAACTCAAGGTTATCACTTGAACTACAGGTCCATTTCCAGCCTTTTCTGAGTAGTTTATTGGAGATAATTAGCTCATGGACTTTCCTGCCTGTGATGATTTTGAATATTGATCATCTGATCTCAGCCTCCTGAATAGATTGGATTATAAATATGAGCCACCAGCAACCAGCAGGAATTACACTGAGAACTAACTTAAGTCTATGCTCTTTCAGTTAATATATTTTCATGCACTGAGATACTCAACATGTTTACTTATGGATTTGTAATCTAAATCTAACTTCCATATACAAAGGAATACATGGATCATTTGTACTCTCAGGGCTGATTCTGTATCTTGACCATAATAAATAGTCCTAGAGTAAGCATGATTGTGGTAGCTTTACTCTATCCTTGTTTGTAATCTTTTGGATAAATACCTAGGAGTGGGATTGCTGGATCATAGCATAGTACTTTCATTTTTTTGAGGAGCCTCCATTCTACTTTCTAGAGTGGCTGAACACGTTTATATTCCAATCAACAGTATATTAGGGTTCCCTTTTGGCTGCATCCTCACCACCATGTTATTGTTTTCTTGATAATGGTTATTCTAACTGGGATACAGTGGAATCTCAAAGCTGTTCTGGTTTGGATTTCAGAGATTTTGTGCATTTCATGAGGCCGTCTACTTTTCCTTTTTCTTCTGAGAAGGCTCTCTTTAATTCACGATTGCATTTACTAATTGGGTTGTTGCTTTTTTTGAGGGTTGAATTTTTAAGTTCTTGGTATATTCTTGGTATCAGGCCATGTCCAATGTGTAGCTTGTAAAAATCTTCTCTAATTTTGCTCATTGTAATTTTAATATGTTGGCTATATCCTTTGCCATGCAAAAACTTTTAAGTTTGATGCAATCAAGATTTAATTTGTTGTAAATCGGATCTTTACTCAGAAATTTTATACCAATGCCCAGAAGCACTAATGTTTTCCCTCTTTCCTGTAATAGTTTCATGGATTGCACGTCTCAGGTTGAAGTCTATAATCCATTTTGAATTGATGCTTGTACAGGTGATATATAAGGATCTAGTTTCAGTTTTCTGCATGTGGATATCCATGTTGACAGCACCATTTGTTGAAGAGCCTGTCTTTCTTCCAGTATATTGTTGCATCCCTTATCAAATATCAAATAGCTATCAGTCTGTGGGTTAATTACTGGATCTTCTGTTCCATTGGTCTTCAGGCCAGTTTTTGTACCAGTACCAAGCTGTTTTCATTACTATGGCTATGTAATAGAGTTTAAAGATTGTTATTTTTATTCTTCTAGCACAATTCTACCTGCTAAGGATTGCTTTGTACAAGAGTCCTTTGTGGTTCCATCTGCATTTTTTATTGCTTTCTCCATCTTAGTGAAGAATGATATTGGGATGCTGATATGCATTGCATTAAATTGGTGTTTTACTTTGGGCAATATTGTATTTTCACAACATTAATTCTTCCAGTACAAGAGCTTGGAAGGTTTTTCCCATCCTTAAGCTTTCTTCAATTTCCTTATTTAAATTTTTAATGTTTTCACTATAGAAGCCCTTCACAATTTTTATGATTCCTAAGTATTTTTAAGCTATTCCAAGTGGAGTTGCTTTTCTGATTTCAGTCTTGATTCCATAGTTGATGAAGTGAGTTATCTTGATGCTTATTTTGGAGATAGAATTTATCATCACTTTTACTTTTCTATGTATGTGGACTTATGAGCTTCATATCTAATGATCTCAGCCAATGATACCAGCTTTAATGTCAATCATAATATGCAAATATCCTAGGTTTGCCTTTAACATCATCACATTTTAATATTAATTTTCCGATATTATGATACTAATAATTATTCTATAGTAACTTGATGTAATTAAAACTCATCGAATGCACCAGAGTGAATAGTTCTCATTCAAGAATTTAATGAGTAAAAATGTATAGATTTAACTTAAAAAATTGAAATCTTTGGAAATATTTTACTATATATTCCATATATAGATTTGAATATAGCATACCATATTTGATAGCTACATAGTAATTTTTATTAATTATAATTAATTATAGAGGAACATGAAAAATTCTTTTTAAAACATGAATACCATGAAAATTGTACAGGTTTATTTTATATAGTATAAAGTTAAGCACATATAAAGAGTTTATCCTGCAAAATCAGGGTAGTGTTTCCATTTTATTATATTGTTATTTAGATTGGAGTACTTGGTCTACAAACTATTCACTTCTAGTTCTTCATACAGTAATGTGAAGAGATGACTATCGTTGCAATATTGTGATAAAAAAATTAAACATTTTTTGTGTTTATGTTTTGGTATCTATTATCTATATATCCTCTATTGGGCTTCTTCCACTAAACCATCCTCTTGTAATAACAATTCTACATTCACATTAACTAATTATCATAACATTCTACATTCAGATCAACTAAAAATCTTCAATATATTAGAGAAAATATATGATGATATTTTTATAAATCTGACTTAAAAACTGTCCTAGTTTCATTTACTTACTTTGTAGGCAAGAATGTGGACAGAAGGGAACCTTACTTCATTGTTGGTGGGAATGCAAACTTGTTCAACCACTTTGGAAAGAAGTATGGAGGTTGCACAAAAGACTTCACATATAGCTCCCCTATGACCAAGCAATCCCACTTTTGGGCATTTAACCAAATGTTTACAAACAAGACCACACTAAAGCTACCAGAACATCTATGTTTATTGCAGCATTATTTACAATAGCTAAGATATGGAACCAACCCAGATGCCCCTCAATAGATGAATGGATCAAGAAAATGTGGTATATATACCCAATGGAATTCAATGCCTCCATCAGAAAGAATGACATTGCCCATTTGTTAGGAAATGGAAAAACTTGGAAAAAATTATATGAAGTGAAGTAAGCCAGGCCCAAAGAAACATATGTCCCATGGTTTCCTTTATTTGCAATATCTAGTATATGTATGACTCAAGCAGAAAAGGTCAGATAATGTGATGTTAGGAAAATGAACCCTTAGATATGTATTTTAATGTTTTTTCTTTCATGCATTTGTTACTCACGCAATTATAAGATTATTTCTTTGTTGCTTTGTATGTCCCTCCCCCACAGTATAACCCCTGCTTACTCTATATTTGATGTCATTATAACTTGTGGAGGAGATGGGGAAAAACAAGTCGTTTAAGGATAGAGGTGGACCTGTTGCAACAATGAGAAGTACAAGTTGTCATGTCGAAAATGAGCTTTACAACATTGGTGAAGGGGGGGAGGGGGGCAATTGGTGTGGGGGGAGGGGGGGAAGCTGGGAAGGGATGTGCAGGGTAAACAAAGGAGGAGGCTTCAATGCTTGAGAAGAAATGTATGCATTATCCTGCCCATGTAATTGTAACCCCTCTGTACAGCATGTTCACACAAAAAGATAAAATAAAATATAATTAAAAAAAAAAGAAACACCCTACATTCTCACCACTGTTCAGTCCAAACTCAAGTTCAATAGCCTTCTTCATTAAAACCTAATGGCAGTTTAATTAAACCTGAAAAAAAAAAGGAATTCTTTTATGGCTGAATATTTCATGTATATGTATATACACATATGTATATATATTCACATATATAAATGTTTAGATACATATATGCATACATGCACATGCATACATTCATTCATATATGTATTTATGCACATATGTATTTACACACATACATGTAGAATGTGTATATTTGCAGGCATGTACATGTATGATTCTGTGTGCGCAAATGTACTCACATGTGTATGCATGCACATACATGCATGCATATTCATGTACATGTGGATGCATATATATGTGGATGTATTTATGCATATATGCGTACATGAATACATAATATAGTTGGGCATATGTGTGTTTATATACATTTAAATGTATTTATGCACATATATCTATATCTGATATACATTTATATGCTATATGCACATATGTACCTATACATGTGTATATATACATGTACACATACGCATACATGTTTATACAAATGTATATATTTAATACAAATGTGTGTATATGCATGAATTTGTACATGCGTATATATACATATTTGTGTTTGTATATAAAGAAGACACAGTTTACTTTCTTATTTGTTAGTGATCCATCAAATATATGAATATAAATCCAATTACACATAATATCTTTAGTCTCCATGACTACATGGGATTTATCCCAGCATGTAAAGACAATTGTATACATGCAAATCAGAGATAGAAAAAATGACTTACTGATATCATCTCAACTTCTCAAGAAGCAGAAATTGAGAGCATCAATGTTTGAGATCAGATCAGGCAAACAGATCCCAAACCTCTAGTACAAATAAATAGACCAGGTGTGGTGTAAACATATGTATAATCCTAACTACGTAATCACAAATTAGTCACAAATAAAAGAATTATATTTTAAAGCTCATGGTCATAAAGACTGAGATCTATTTTTTAAAAAAATTAATAAAGGTCTTTGAAAGTGTAATTTAAGTTGTGTATTATTTGACTTTCTGACAGAAAACTCTGAGTTACAGCTCTACAAGTAGGTGATAGACAAATAGATGAAAAATATGATAGATGATAAATATATGATATAGGATAGATACAAATTTATAAATATACTGTCTCATGACAACAAAATTAATTTAAACACATGATTATTTCTATAGATATAAGAAAACATGATAAGTGGCTGGGAAGGTGGCTCAGTGGGAGAGCGCTTGCCTTGCATGCATGAGGCCCTAGGTTCCATTCTTCAGCACCACATAAGCAAAAAGAAAAAAAGCCAGACATGTTGCTGTGGCTCAAGTGGTAGAGCGCTAGGCTTGAGCTGAAGAGCTGAGGGACAGTGCCCAGGCCTACAGTTCAGGCCCCATGACCATACTTTCCTCCACCAAAAAAATGATAAAATTCAACTTAGCCTAATGAAAAACTCTTGCAGCCTTATGTACAGAAAGGAGGACATGCCTCAAATAACACAAGCTACAAATGACTAAGCCACAACCAACTTATGATTGAAAGGCCAAATGTGAGACTATTTCCTCTAATTATTGGGACACACAAGGATGACCCTTGTCACCCATTTCACCTACTGCAGTACTGGATATTCTAGTGGAATCAATTATTTAAGAGTATAAAAGAAAATTACCATAAATTTAAAGAGAGGAATTAAAATTAACCATGTTTGCAGATAAGATGGTTCTATACATTGAGAAACCTAAATTCTTCCATTGAAATACTATAGAAGTGATATATACAAAGTTTCAAGGTACAATCTACATGAAAATTAGGAATGTTTCTGTTCACCAATAATGAATTTACCAAGAAAGAAATCTTTATTAAGTCTTAACTGCCTTATTGAATAACTCGTTTTTCCCCTATAATCAAACCCTAATTATAGTAATAAAATATTTAAAAGTGCCTATTTTATATTCACTGAAAACATAAACTGAAGTCAGCCCTATCAATTACTAATACTGACTCTATTTTAATTATAAAGATATATGAACATGTATATATAGATATTGATCTTTGAATAACATCTGAAAATGTTTAAATCATGTTATTCTAGGTAAGTATGACTAAAGAAATGGGAAATACCAGCTCACATTTCCACAAAATGTAATAGTATCAAAGATTTCATAGACATCCACAGACACACAGTGCTTTTTGGGACCTGTTTCTTCCAAGTGGGAGATAACATAACAACTGTGGAGACAAATCAAAAAGGTAATCAGGGAAGAAATGAGTTTCATGGCTCTTGGTAATAACAGTAGTCTTAAACCTTCATCTCCAACCATTCTGGCTTCATCAAATTTGGGACTTGTGATACCCATATCCATTTTTGTCTCCAGTAGTGTGTCTTCTGACATTGGAGTTTACTACAGATGCTGAAGTGGAACTCCAAGACTCCATTCAATCATAGCCCAGGGACAATTGTGCCTAAATAGGGGCCTAATAGGAGATCATGCCCATCCACGACCCTGGTATCATGTCTACTCTCCTCAGACACTGTTCTTGCCCACTCCATGCTTGGCTCTGTATGATGTAATAAAAGACTGCTCACTCAGAAACTGAGGAACAATCTCATCACCCGTAGCAACAATGTTCAAATCTCAGAGGTGTGAAATAGATACTGAACCAGCACAATGACTTGTATGCAGAAATGGTACACTGTATTCAAAAGTTAGTCTGTATCCCCAGGGATCTAGTTGGACTCCTGAGTAAAGCCATATTTATTCCGGTAACTAGTATTAGGCTTAAGATTCAAAGAGGATCTGGAAATGTTTTCACAACCAAATTTTAGCATGCACTGCTCAGTCCCAGAGGCAGGCCCAATAATCAGGAGAGCCAGCAGATAAAGGTCTACAATTGACAACCCCAATCTGTAAAAACTGGATGAGTCATTTCTCCTGCAAATGCAAGACATCAAAGCAAGATGACAATGATCACAGACACTCAAGCAAATACGGCACTACCTAAAGAAATCAAGTTGTTCCCGTAAGACTCAAGAAATGAGAAAATTCGGTGTCTTTTCTTTTTCTTTTTTCTTTTTTGTCAGTTTGGGGCTTGAACTCAGGCCTAGGCACTATCCCCGGGCTCAGTAGCTCAAGGCTAGTTCTCTAACACTTGGAGCCATAGCACCACTTTTGGATTTCTGGGGATTAATTGTACATAAAAGTCTCAGTCTCATGGCCTTTCCTGCCCAGACTGGCTTGGTATAGCAATCCTCAGATCTCTGCTTCCTGAGTAGCTAGGATTACAGACATGAGCCACTGGTATCCAGATCCAGTGGGATCTTAAAGGCAAAAATCACAAAGACTTAGACAAATGTGGAAACACCAAAGGCAACTACATTGTCCCATTAACTTATGGTAAGGACATGGACTTTTCATGAACTGCCTGTGGTTTAAAATAATTGTATTAAGTTAACTCAGTGAGTTACAAGAAAACATTTAAAAATAAAACTGTAGGAAAAATAAATGAATAAAGTGAAAAGGATATTAAGTAGCAAAACACAAAACCATCAGAAATTATAAAACTAAAAAATGAATTAATTGAATAATCCAATGAAGAACTTCAACAAAAAAACTCCATCATGCCTAAGAATCAGCAAACTTGGAAAGAGGTTCTTTGAAAATTAGCAACCAGAGCAGTCAAAGAATGGATGAAAATGGCCATATAATCTATGGACACCACCAAGAAAACCTTGGTATGTGTTAGTATAATCTCGGAAGAAAACACAAGGAAAAAAATTCCCAGAGAAGGAAATACATGAATTGCTATATGAAACCAAAATGTCCACAAATTAATTAAACCTAAGTGAGATCTACACAGAGGCAAACTTTAACATGATGTAATAGGCAAAAAAAACCAAGACAAAAAAAGAACCCAACAACAAAAAACAGGATTTTGAGGGAGATAAGGAAAGAAGACACCTGGAATGAGTGCTAGAAGAATTTGCCAAGCAAATAAAAAATGAGAGTTATCACCAGTAGACCTGCATTTTAAAAGTGCTATTTTTTTCAATTTATAGTGAAAATGCTAAATGATTATTGCAAGTATGGTGCTGGTGAAATATATCTTTCTCTAATTCTAGATACTTAGAAGGCTGAGATCTGAGGGAATTAGTTTTTAAGACAGCCCCTGGAAGGTAAGTCTGTGAGACTCTTGATCTCTAATTAACAAGGAGTAAGTTGAAAATGGAACTGTGACTTAAGTTGGTAAGGAAGCGCTGACTCTTTTTATTTACTGTTTTTAAGCTACAAAAGCTAAGGGACAGTACCTAGACCCTGAGTTCAAGACACAGTATCAACACACACACACACACACACACACACACACACACACACATACACACACACAAATTTTATATAGATAGATAGATAGATATTGATATATAGATATGATTCTCCTACTTCTTTTTTGAATTCACATAGATTTGTTTAATGAATGTCTTGTTGTGATATTCTCATATATATGCAGTTTATTTTGGAAAAATTCACCTCCAGTATATTCTTCTTCTTTACCCCATTTTTCAAAC